>NC_081559.1:195848210-195987144 GCF_022355385.1 Mustela nigripes | reverse complement strand
TGGTGGTGATGGTGGTGATGGTGGTGATGGTGGTGATGATGATGGTGGTAATGGTGCTAATGGTGGTGGTGATGGTGGTGGTGATGGTGGTGATGATGATGGTGATGATGGTGGGGGTGATGGTGATGATGGTGGTGGTGATGATGGTGGTGATGGTGGTGATGATGGTGGTGGTGATGGTGATGGAGGTGATGGTGGAAATTATGACGGTGATGGTGGTGGAGGTGTTGGTGATGGTGGTGGAGGTGGTGGAAGTATTGGTGGTTTTTGTGATGTTGAAGAGCATGGGTCTGCCTCGTTTGGAAGACTCATGGAGCCCAGAACAAGAGACTATATGGGTCTCTCCTCCATGCCTCTGGAGCCAGGGGCTGGATTATTTAATGCTGATGTCCTTCTGCCTATGGTTTGTCAACTGTCTCCTTTTCTAGTCTGCAGCTCTGAGTGGGTGTCTCTGTCTCAGTGCTGTCCCCACATCCTGTCCTCCCAGATAACACCTTTCTGGTGTGCTGTCTCCCAGTGCTCAGGTGATGTGGCCAGGGGCATCCTAATTTCTGCATCTATCCCACAGTTAGCTGAGGGATGGGCTGCTGGGCTTCCTTACTTGGTCACTGTCTGATGAATGGAGACCAAAATGAGTCCAGATGTGGAAATATGATAAGGCAAGGGGAGGAGTGCCCTCGACCCCCAAGAGCCCTCCATTGCTCTGCAGCCCTCTTCCCCACCTCTGCCTTCCCCATGTCCCAGCGCCAGGCAGACACCCACTGCTGCCTCCCACAGCCTCCACGCTAGAGGCAGGATCTGCAGGACCCTCAGAGCTCTGTCTGTCTCATGTTCACTGCTGGACTGTGAGCACATGCTCTTGGTTCCATGGTGTGCCTGCATGTATATACACACATGGGCACAAACACATGCACACACCAAGCCCACCGACATCCACATAATCATACATACTCATAAATGCACGCACTGAGTCTACAGGACCCAGAGCACACAGCCACGCTAAGTGGAGCCAGACTGAACATCTCTTCTCCTGAACCTGGGACCCTGTTCCCTCGCTGTGCTCCACTTGGCCTTTAGTGCCACCTGAGCTTCTGCGGGTACCCAAAATGGACATCACCAGCTGGTACATGTGCACTCCCGGGAATACACTCACTTCTGTGTGAGGTGGAGCCGGGCTGATGGGGCAACTCTGTGCATCCTCGGCCTCACTGCGTGCATCCACCCCCTCACTGTGTGCGTCCTCGGCCTCACTGTGTATAATACCACATCAAGGACAGGCCCCAATATCTTCATTCAATCTTCTGTCCTGACCCCATTCCCAAAGCCCCCAGGTGTCACCTACATTAGAGGAGACTTTGTCTCGACTGAGAGCAATGGCTGGCATGTGCAGGCAAGATTTGCATGCTCTCTCCATCCCAAGCCATGGATAACAACCTCCTGTGTCCTCTTAGGTGTGTGGGGTGGCTCCTCTGGGGTGTGCACCTGGAAACAGAGGTACACAGGTCAAAGGGCAGGCACAGCTTGCTGTCCAATGTGGATGAGGGGCACCAGCTGTCACTGTGCTTGATCTTGTAGCTGGTCTGGCCTGGGGGGGGGGGTCCAGGATGAACATCATGTGGTTTTCTGGTGTCTCCCTCTGTTCCTCAGATATTCGTATTGACCCTGGAGGCAGAGGGGAAGAGGGGTAGGGGCAGGGGCAGGTCAGCTGGGACAGGTCAGTGGAAAGAACCTGGAGAGGCTGGCAGACGCGTTGCACAGAGCTGCTGAAGTGGCAGAGACAGCTGGCCTGTGGAGGCTGGGCCGCAGTCTGGGTACAGTCCGGGTTCAGGTCTCCGCCATGGGCACCTGCATGAGTGGCATCCAGGCCCCTAGGAGACACCCTGAGGCCTGGGGGCTTGTCTTCACGCCCGCTGTCCCCAGCTCTAAGCACAGTGAGCCTTCCTGATGCCAGAGCTCGTCCCCCCGCTGTCTCTTTTCTCAGGCCCCAGGTTCTGAATCCTCTCCCTGCGGGCAGACACACTGGGATCACTGACTCAGTGGACAGATGGATGGACGAGCGAGTGGACAGAGCAGGTGGACTTCATTAGGAGGCACGGTGCTCAGTAACTCTGGGAAGTTCAAGTCACATTCAATCAACAAGCTACAGAAGAGCGGACGCCTGGCTGGGGACAGAGTGGGGCTCTTGCCTCTCTGTCCTCACGGGCACCCTTACCCCGATGAGACCCGGTGACAGGTCAGACACAGCCCTCACCTCTCGACCCTGGCCCACCCATGGAGCACCTAGCCAGGGCCTGGAGCTCAGAGGGCAAGGGAGAAAGCGGCCCCAGTTCAGTTGCACGGATGGCAATGTAGGGAGAGCTGGTGGCCTCCAGGGAGTTAGCAGTGGCCTCTGGTGGTCTGAGAGGAGCCCAGCAAAGGGGCTGAAAGGCTGGGAATCAGTACTATGAAGCCCAGGAAGGGGCAGCTCTCACCTTCCTGGGGGGGCCCTGGAGAGAGTGTGTGAGAACTGTGACCCCGGCTGACTTCTGCGGAGCCAAAAGCCTCCCGTGGGATTCCACGGTGGCGTCCAGTGGGCCCTCTCCAGGAAAGGACACTGCTGGGGCCGTGACCCCGCCTGCCCGCCCCGGGCCTGCCTCCTGGGGCTCTCCCCGCCCAGCCCGCTGGCAGGACCGTGGGAGGCTGGTGCGTCTGATGGCCCGAGTGTGACTCAGCCAGAGCCGCGCCAGTGAGTGGCAGAACGTTGCCTGCTGGATTAAATTAGGCGCCTCAAAATTAAAAATACATATTTATTTTAACCGGTCGGGGTGTTCGGAGAGAGGAAAGGGAGGGGATGAAATATTACAAATGAGATGATTAAGGCGGCAGAGGAGGGCGTGCCGGAATGGGAACCAGGGGGGTGAGTCGCGGGTTCCCCGTGCCGTGCCAAGTTAGACGAGAAAAAAGAGTGAGATGCGGAGACAAAAAATAAATAAACAGGCAACAAACCCAAAGCCAGCCGGTCGAGAGGGTTCCATCAGTGTTCCTTCAGGGAATTAGCGGAGGGGAAGGGCAGCTGCGAGCGGCCTGGGACCAGGAGCCCCATGGGGCCGGGGGGCAGTGGGTGGAACCACCCCAGGCCAGGCACTGCGGCGGGTGGGGGGTGAGTAGCAGCGCTGGCCCATCAGAGTCAGGGTCACCTCGTGTATGGCGCAGAGGAGAGCCCGCGCTGGTCCCGCGAGGTCGAGGGCCCGGTGGTGCCGGGCCGCAGCTGTGTCGCACAGATGCCAGCTGGAGAGACACGCTGCGGGCCACTAGGTGCCGGTGTCCCCGTGCCCTGATGTGTGACGTGACAGCACGGAGGATGTCACTGGTGGTGCTGGGACCGGCAGGGTTAGGGTTAGGGTTAGGGGGAGGATGACACGGCATGAAGGAGCCAGAGAGGTGGGGGGGAAGGCGGCATCAGGGCCGGGCGGATGCTGGCGTCCAGCCGGGGGTGGAGCGCCGGGGCAGGTTCAGACCCCAGCTTGGTCCCTAAAAGTCCTGGGGCTTCGGGCCCATCCCATCTCTACTCTGATGTCTGTGTTCCTTGGGGTCACGTCTTGCCAACAGAATATTCCCTGAGGACCAGAGGTGGGCAGAGTGTGGCTGGGGGGGATGACCTGCCAGAGTTAGTGAAGTCGGGAAGGCCTTGGGCTGGGCTGGGGTCCCCACGCGGCCTGGCATGGGGGGGTGTCCGTCCAGCGCCCACCCCAGCCAGGCCCGTGCCCAGAGTCCCACTCCCTGAATGGGGTGCAGGAAGGGAGGGAGCCTGGGGCATGCCCCCCAAGGGTGTCTATAGAGACATCTCACTGGGGGGATGTGTCCTTAAGGTGATGGTCGTGGCACACATCCCAACCCCCACACCCCAGGACCACGCAGCGTCGTGCGTTCCCACCGTCCTCGGAGTGGGACGGGCAGGCCATGTGGGTCATAAATGGGGTCATGGCTGTGGAACTTGTCCCCCCGGGCTGACCTCCTCAGTGCCCACGGCCACCGGAGCCCTCCTAGCCCCATATTTAGATGGCGTGAACAGCTGTTCCCCAAACCCTGAGAAGGTGGGGGAGCTGTTTCCCAACACATGGACGAGGAAAGACACAAGGCCTTCTCTCTTCTTCCTCCCCTCCCTGGCTCCGAACAGGAACAGGAGTCGCATGACAGACCCCAGGCCTGGGGCGAAGGCGCTTCTCCTTAGCCACCAGCCCCCACAGCTCGCTCCTCCCGGGTCTGGACTCATCTCGGCCATGAGCAGTGTCTGGGTTTCCTGCAAGGGAAGGGGCCTGGCTGGCGGCAACCCCCACCCCCGCTTACTCTCGCTGTGGTCCCCTGGGACCTGCTCCCCCCCCAGAGCCAAGAGGGGGGTGGGGCAGCCACCTCAGAGCATCTCGGGCTTTGCCATGCCAACCACCACACCTGCGGAGCCTCTTCTTAGACGTCTGGGGGGTAGGCAGTTCCCAGCATTAGGCAAGGTGGGGCTGGAGCCCTGCTGACAGAAGGCCTTCCAGTGTCCCACTGGCCTTTCCCCTTCTGCCTTCCTAGGAGTCCCAGGAGGGAAGGGGACATCCGTTTCACAGATGAGCTGCTTGTACCTGAGGCTCTGGCTCTGCTCAACAGGGCAGAGCAGCAGGGAGCTGGAGCCGCAGACTGTGGCCATTGCCCAGAGCTGCGTCCACGTCAGGTATGGGTGGGGTGGAGGGTCAGGGCTGGGGCGCCTCTCCGGTCTGGCTGGGCCCTGGCTCTCCCTGGGTCCCCACCCGAGTGCCTCCATCACTGCTGAACCTGGGGGTGGAGGAGATGCCTCTGTGTGTACCCCACGTGTGCCTGTGTGTATAAACATGTACCCGAGCACATACATGTGTATAAGGAAGTACATGTAGCCACGTACACGCCCACGTGCAGCACATCCATGTGCATGTGTGTATCTAGGTGCACACACACGCACATGCACACACCCACACCCACGACGGCCATGTGCATGTGTGCGTGTGTGTGTATCTGGGTGTGCGCACATGCACACATGTACGTGTATGTGCATGCAGACACACACGCCCACGTGACCATGCCCGTGTGCATGTGTGCACACCTGTGTATCTGGGTATATGCACGTGCAACATGTATGCATCTGTGCACGCAGATGCACCCACGCTCACGTGAACCACGCCCTGTGCATGCACGTGCGTGTGTGTATCTGGGTGTGTCACACACACATATGTACATATGTGTGCACGTAGACATGTATACGCCCACGTGCACCAACCCGTGTGCATGCGTTGCGTATCTGGGTGTGCACACACGCACACATTAATATATGTGCACGCAGACACACTCACGCCCACGTTCACACGCCTGTGTGAATGTGCGTGTGTGTGATCTGGGTGTGCACACATGCACAGGTGTACATATATTTGCACCTGGACATGTCCACGTGCACCACACTTGTGTGCATATGTGCACACGCGTGTATCTGGGTTGCACACACATGTACATATATGTGCACCTGAACACACACATGCTCATGTGTACCACACCTATGTGCGAGCGTATCCACCCCCCCAGGCTTGGGCACGGACATGTGTGCAGGTGCACAGCAGACAGGCCTGGTTTGCACACAGGGGCATGTGCAAACACACGAGGTACATGTGGACTTCCGAGGCTGAGTGCACACACACAAGTGTTCATTATACGCGTTCAAGCACGCCCAATCCATGCAGCTGGTGGAGGAGAACAGAGTGGCAAATCCCTCCCGCCTTGAAAAATCTGGGTGGTGTGAGAAACAAACCTCTCAGATGTATGAAGGTCATGCTGTGCTTTTCACAGTTTCCAGGAAGGTGTGAGGTGCTACCTGTGAGTTTTAAATTGGGCCAAATGGAGACCAGCAGAGTGTCCTGGACTCGGCAACCAGGGCTGGCCGGCTTCTTGGTCCTAGGATTGCTGTGCTTGGGGTGCATGGCTTCCCCCTGTCTGTATGGGTAGCCAGCACCATGGCCAGCTCCTGTGCCCTAACCCATACCCCGCTGTTTGGGATGCTCTTCTCCCCTCCTCCCCAGGGCTCCTCCTCCTACAGGAAGCCTTCTGTGCATTCCCCAGGCTCCTTTCCCTCCTCAGGCCTCTTCTCACACAGGAAGACTGAGCCATATGCCTCTCTCACAGCACACATCCCTCCTGTAGGATCTTTTTGGGAAGCTTCATTGGTCTGTGACAGAAAATGCAACCCAAGCTGGCTTAAACCATAAAGGGGTTGGATTGGCTTATGTAGACAAAGAGTCTAAATTTTACGGGTTTCAGGTCAAGTGTGATCAGGGCTCCAGCTTCTCACACACTCTGTTGGTCAGAATTTAGATCAAGTTGCAAGGCAGGCTGGGAAGTGAGGTGTTTATTTGGGCCACATCTCACCCAGTAAGACACCCAGGCTTCCATTTGTGAGGAAGAAGGGGCACTAGGTAGGGGAGCCTGGGCCACATGGCTAGAGATACCACCTTCTGGGAGTGCTAGGACATCCTGACACAGGGCTGGGCAGGCTGGGCTGCAGCCTGTGGCCAGGGCTCTGTGCTCATAGGCAAGCAGAGCGGCGACTTCTCCAGGAGCTGCAGGTGGGGCGGGGGACTCAGACACTGTGTTCCCCTTGGGCACCCACACGCTGCTGGGGACACAAGACTTAGACACAGGCAGGGATACTGGAGGACACAGGAGATGGGCAGACAGAGGCTGAGGAAGGGTTTGCTTTGGGCGTTTTGGGCAGGGAAGAGGCAGGATGGGCTGAGGCAGAGCGGACCCCAGGGCTGGCGGTGGCACCCCAGACGTGAGCTGGCCTGCTGCTTGGAGGCGGGAGGGGCAATGCTTGCGCCCATCAGTGGGCTGGATGCGGTGTGGGACCGGGAGAATGGCCAGCTCTCCTGGCTGCCCCACCTGGCGAAGCCCTGGGGCCTGACCCGCCACCCCTGTCGCCTGCTTCCTGGCCTCCTTGCCTTGCCCAGATCCTCAGAGCCGCAAGTGCTGTGCCCAACGCCAAAGTGTCACGTGACTCGTTAACAAGCCCCTCCTGCAACAGGAGAGGCTCTGGCACCTCCCGCTACCCCCAACCACCAGTACAAGGGGAGGTTGGCAGACAGGCACCTGGTCCTGGCCCCCAACCCAGAGCCCCTGAGCGCTAAGCCCCTTCCCATCATCCCCCATGCTGGGGGCCGTGCCGGAGGCCTGGGGCAGTCTCTGCCCCAGTCTCCTGCTCCGGGTCGTCACTGCCAGAACCCCACGGCACCCTCCGAAGGACACAGATGTGGTGCAGGCCCAACCAGAGGACAAGGCGGAGGCAGACCGCGGCAGCCGCTGGCCTGGGGGTGGCCGCTGGCTTCAGCCTGCCCTGGTTTAGAATCCCATTCCCTCCCAGTCCGTGGGCTGCCCCGGGGCCTGCCGAGCAGGGGGCAGGGTCTTCCCCTGAAGGGTGTGGTGTCCGCAGCACCCAGCAGAGGCCGGCCCGCTCCAGGCGCCCCGTAAGCCCCGGTGTCCCTCTCTCCCGCCGCCCGCACCCAGATGCTCCCACCAGCAGAGGTCCTGAAGCCGCACCACCCCTGGGGCTGAGGCCCTCATCCCAGACAATCAAACACACTAAGGGAACACGTGGGATTCTGTGAGTGTGACCTGCGTCCGCATTGGGAATCCACCATCACAACCGGTTACAGAACAGGGTCATGGCCCGCACACTTCCCCACCGGGCCAAGATCCCTGGGCTGGGTGCGCAGGGCGGCAGCAGGGCTGGGTACTGAGCCAGAGGAGAGGGGCTCAGGCGGCCAGCGGGCCCAGCGGGCGGCTCCCAGGCAGCCGGCAGAACCGGGCGCCCCGCCCGCTGCAGGAGCGGGAATCATTCCCCTACACGGGCCGGCCGCAAACCTTCCCACAGCTGACTTTACGTAAAGACCTGCTTATAGGCAGGGAGGAGGGAAGGGAGTTTGTGGTCACACCCGCCCCAACCCCAGCCCCGGGCTGCCGCGCCGGGATCTCTGCTCTAACAGTTGCACGCTTCCGAGGTTGTCCTGTGGGGGGATCCCCAGCGCGGTCCTCTGTGGCTGGCTTCAGGGACCTGAAATGCAGTTGTGCTGTTGTGTGGACCAAAGCTTGCTCCCTTTAATGGCTGGGAACTATTCTGGAGCGTGGACCTGCCCACGGGAGGACACTGGCCAGTCTTCAGTTTGGGGCAGGCTCATTCGGAGGCACCGTGAACAGTGGCGGAGAGGCTTGTTCCGCTCGGGTGAATGCCGGGGTGGGGGGCTCCCCCTTGCCAGCAGGTGGACATCGCCCTGCGCAGAGCCGCTGTCCAGGGGACGCTCCCGCCAGCCACGCGGGCTCCCAGCGCCCACTCTCGCGCCCGCACTGGGTCTGGTTGGCGCTTTCCGGCTCAGATGCTCTAACAGGAGTGACGTGGGACCTTGTGATGGTTTGGGTTTGTGGCTCCTGAGGACTAACGATGTTGAGAACGTGCTTCCTTACCACCAGCTCCCTCCTCCGTGGACCGTCCGTTCAAGGGTTTCGCCAGTTTGCTTAACTTTCTACGTCAGGATAACAAGAGGCCCACAGGAAGCTGCGGGATCGGCACAGAAGTTCCCGGCCTGCGCTCGCCTGCGAGGTCTTCACTCCTCCGCCGGTGCCGGTGCCGGAGGAGGTCCTTTGCTTCCGCTGGGCCGGGACCGGGCCGGGACCACTGGGCTCCCGCCTTCCGGCCCCTGGAACACACCACTCCATGACACGTGCTCTCCTCTGGGCCCCATGCTTCCCGGCGACACAGCCAAGTCCTCTGGCTGATTTTTCTCCTTATAAACGACGTGTGATGTTTCTCCGTCCACCATCAAGGGCTCATTCTACACCTTCAGTTTCTTGCAGTTTGAATCCCATGAGCCCGAGAACGAATTTCTTGGTCTGCTGACCCTGAGTCCGCGAGCGCTTGCGTTTTACTAAATGCGGCAAACTGCCGGCCCCTCTTCCTCACTTGTCTTCTGCGCCGTGCTCCTCCCCACCCCCTCGGAGACCCTTGTCCCCATCTCTACGCTCACAAAGAGGAGACTTTCCGGTTTCACCCCCTCCCTTCACGCCCTCCTCCTGGTCACGTGGGACCCTTTCCACGGATCTGTGTTCACGCCCCGGCCGTGCTGCTCCTCCCTCCGGCCTGTGGACTTGCACGCAAGTGGCTTTATCTTCTGTGCCAGTTGATCTCTGCAGGCTGTGATTCCGACTGCGGGTCAGCGTTTAAGAGCTCTCAGTGCGGTTCCTATTTGACCTGGGCGAGCCCCCACGGCCGCTCTGGGCTGGGCTGGGCCTGTCCTGCCGCTGGCTTCTCGCGGGGGCCGTGCACGTCCAGGGTGGGTTTCATCCCCGGCAATCAGAGACAAGTGTACGGGCCATTTCCCAAGACCCTCCTCTGTGTTCTCCAGATACCTGCTCTTTCCTGGGACCCTCCCTGGGGTCTTCGGGCCAAAACGTGGGGGTTTCACGGGTTCACCTGCTGTGTGCCTCCTGCTGCTGCACCGACATCTGGGGCCACGTTGGTGGAGGACAGAGTAGAAAGGGGAAAGTGCGGGTCTCTCTTGCCTCCTCGAGAGCACGGCTCCTGACCACAGAGGGAGTTCCGTCCTTTGGCAGTGGGTGCCCGCAGACCCACGGCTGCTGTGCCAGCCACTGCCAGGGGCGTCTGGGGCTGGGGGCCGGGGTAGCAGAAGGAAGGAAAAGCCCACGGGAGTTTCTCCCACTCTCCACATTGGGGGTCCTCTTGGTCCTCCTTTGGGCTGGAACTAGAGGGACTTTCTCTGAGCTCTCCTGTGGGCGCCAACACTCATCCCAGACCTCAGGACGCCAGAGGGAAAACAGGGCAGACACCAGGGACTTGGGGATTGCTCCGGATTCCAGCATCTGCCCCACTTGAGGGCGGGGGCCGACTTTGCAGGGTCCTGACGGGGCTGCTCCGGCCTGGAGGCGCTGATGGAAGCAGTGGGTACTGCTCTGTCTCACCCAGCACCTCAAGGCCCGGATCCAACCTTCCTCCCCGGTCTCGACCCCACCCTAGTTCCGCATGGGAGGAGAAGGCAAAGGGGCAGGGTGCCCTCCAGTCGCTGTCTGCCTTTGCAACAGCGGGGAGTCCCCGACCCTCTCCCGGGACCCTCGGGAGGGTCTCAGCTTGACCCTTGAAGCCGAAGCATCACCCCGCGTGCAGAAGGTCAGGGGGAAGCCGGCCAGGTCCAGTGATCGGGCAGCAACAGTTGGGCCTTCGAACCCCGACATCATCACTGACCATGTGCCTGGGCCCGGCTCCAGGCTCCTGCGTCTGTCCTGAACTGGAGGGGGTAGGTGAGTGTGCGCATCCTTGTCTGACCCTGTGAAGGTTCTAGATTCTTCGATGAGACGAATGTGCTCGGCCACTAAGACGAGGCTTCTTCCCTCCTTGATCCTTTACAACACCGTCATGTCCCCGGGACTGGCTTGTGGTGCCTTAGATGTTTGTGCCAAAGCTGCTCTTCTTCCCTGTCAGCGAACGCATGAGAGAACCAAGCGTGCGTGGCCCAGATGCGGCCTCCACGGGGCGGGTGTGGGTGAGATGACGGGGCCCTTGGTGGGCGCGGCCGGCGTGGCGATGGCAGCAGATGGGACAAGGGGCGGCTCCGTGGCGGTGGTGGGGACAGTGACAATGATGGCCTGTGACCCCGTGTTGGCAGTGGGAATGGCAGCCGGGTGGTGAAGGGACATCCGGACCCACCCAGCCCCGGGCATCCCCATGGTCACCGCAGGCCTCTTGGTGCGCCGGTGCCTCCTGACGCCCGGCCGCGGCCAAGTCCGGCGAGGGGGAGCCGGCCAGGAGCCCAGCCTCACACCTGCCGGGCTGCTGGTGACCGTGGGCTGCCCAGGCCTCTGCACGCTGTGGTCCTCCTCACAGTCCTCCCAGCCCCGCAGGTCCCAGGCCACCCGGTGAGACCCCTTCCCAGTCTGCGGGGTGGGGACGGGAGATGACAGTGGGAGGCCAAGGTCCCAGCGCTGGGGCCGCCCCCGCTTTGAGCACTTTCGCGTGGATTCCCTCCGCCCTCAGCGTCTTGGGAGGCAGCGCTGTCTGACTGGCATGTCCCAACCGCAGAGAAGCCCAGTAATTCCCACAGACCTGGGCAGGGGCGGAGCCATGGGGGGCAGCCTCAGCACCATGGCCCGGGGCCTCCAGGGATGGGGCTTGAATCCTGCAGTCAGGAAGGACGTGCTGGGACCCTCCTTCAGGGGCCAGGACTCCTCCCCAGCCCAGGGCAGAGCCCGGGGGGCCTGTGTCTGTGGGTGGTGGGCCTGCGTGTCCTCAGGGGCCTGGGGAAATGGCATGAGAGGGCCCGGGGCTGGCGCACTGACCTGGGCCCAGGGGTGGGGTGGGAGGGTGGGGGGAAGGGGAGGGAAGCTGATGGGCAGGAGCCCCTCCAGGACCCCTCCAGGACCCCCTCCAGGACCCCTCCAGGACCCCCTCCAGGACCCCCTCCAGGACCCCTCCAGGACCCCTCCAGGACCCCCTCCAGGACCCGGAGCCATGTGAGGAGGGGTCTGGGTACCAGCAAGGCCATGGTCTCCATCCCCTCTGCCGTGGGAAGAGTGGGAGCGTACCCCTGTGTGGGGGTTTGTGGGGACACAGCACACTGGAGAGGATGACTGAGGGGCGAGGCTAAGGCCCCAGAAAGGCCCGGCTGCCCTTGGTCCTCACAGGGAGCCCAGCCACTGAGCCGGAGGTGGGGGGTGGAGTGGGGAGCAGCGGGGAGAGGCCAAGGTCACAGAAGGGCGCTAGAGGACAAGGATGGGGAGCTGGTCTAGAGGGCTGGGGGCAGGGAGGGCAATTTGGAGGCGCTGCGGAAGCAGGGCAGGGCGGGCCCTGCGCGGTGTTGGGGAGGGCACAGGGCGCCTTCCCAGCCTCCCTTGAAAGGACCCACTTTGAATTTCAGGGTGGAAGAAGCGGAGTTTCGGAGTCTCCACTCTTGGCTTGGAGCGTTGTTGGGAACAAGCTCCAATCAGGACCCGGAGACTCTCCCAGCAGGTTTGGGGAGGGGTCGTGGGGGGGGCCCAGGACGCGGAGGACCCACCCTGTGGAGCCGTGGGCATTTCAGGATGTGTGAGGAGGGCTCCAGGCTGCTTCCTGGGCCCCTGGGAAGAGGGCAGCCCACCCCCAGGAGACCCTTCTGACGGCCTGCTGTGGCACTGAGAGGGGGGGGTCCAGAGTCCTGGGGGATGGTGGCAGGGGGTCTGCAGCCCCAAGATGTGACCCAAAGAGGCCCCATGAAGCTCCCGGAAAGCAGGTGAGATGAGCCCCCTGGAGGAGGGGTGGGGCAGGGAGAGCAGAGGGGTGGAGGTGTGCTGGGGAGGGCCGGCGGTGGTCCGCCCGCTACCCCTCCTCCCTGTGCCAGGACGCCCTGCATGGGGAGGCCACCTGCCCTGTGACCCACTAACACCCTCCTTGACCCGGTTTTGGGTGGCCTACCCCTTCTCCATCTCACAGCCTGTTCTCACCCCTGATGTGGCCAGCACGGCTCAAAGCTGTGGGCACACCTCTGCGCGGCTGGGGGGTGGGGGTGTCTGTGCTGCCCACGGCAGCCCTCCCACCTGGCCCCCGCTGCACTTGGCAGTGGGAACAGGGAAGCTGCCAGAGGCTGTGGCCACTCGGCCGTCCCAGTCCGAGTCCAGAGCAGGGCGGCAGGGGACGGGTCTGTCCCTCTACAGGGACTCCGGGCCATCTACCGTCTCGGAGCCTCCGTCTCCCCGTGTTTCATACCCACTTCACGGACGGCAAGTTCCAGATGACTCCACCTGGGAGGCTGGGCTGAGGGGCACCCAGAGACCCAAGGCAGAGAAAGCAGCTGGCCCACAGTGGGGTGGAGGGTGCACCGGGCTGAGGGAGGGTAACCAGGCCAGCCACAGGATCCGAGGAAGGGACATCTTGGGGTCAGCTATTGGACATCCTGGTTTCTGCCAACAGAGTGATGTCTGTGTTGGCCGGCAGCTTCTGGGGGTGGGTGGCAGGTGCGGAGCTGGGAGGGGTTGCCTGGGAGTGAAGTGGACGAGAGTCCCCTCTGTGGCCGGCTGCCTTGTGCTGGGGCTGGGCGCTCCCCCAGGGATGCCCGAGCCTGGCTGTGCCTCTGCCTGTCCGGAGCTGACCTGGCTTCCCCTGGGGTCATGCTCTGCTCACTGCTTGTGCAGACAGCCTCATGTCTGGGGCCAAGGTCAGCTGATGGGGGGACACACAAGGTGTCCCTCCCTTCACAGAGCGTCTCCTAGCCAGGCCGGGTTGGTGTCCTAACTCAGAGAGCAAAGAAACCCAATAGGGCCCATCCATTCCTGGCAGGAGCCTGCTTCAGGCCTAGGGGGGATCAAGGAGCTCATGTGGTACCCTATGCAGCCTGTCCCAAGCCTCAGCTCTCAGACAAGCTCCTGCCTGGGGCGTAAAGCCGGGTGCCTTCAAAACACGCATCTGCTACAGGGTCCCAGCAGAAGAAAGGCAGAAGAGGCTGGGAGGGGGAGCATCAGGAATGGGGGCCCGGCACCCTGGGGACCACGGGAAAGAGGGATTCAGCCCAGATGCAGACCCTGAGACTGAGATTTGCCTGCCGGAAATTTACTGGCAAAGCTGATGGGAATGTCTCTTGTTAGGGGTCAGCACAGCAAGCTGGGTGGAGGGAGAGCCCGAACCGGGTGCCCCATCGTAGAAGCCTCAGCTGACCCCACAGGAGCAGGGATGGCCCCGAAGAGCTGTCCCAGCCAGGGACAGGGCTGTGGGGCTCCGCAGTGCATGTCAACTAGCCCTGGGGTGTGGGCTGCCCTGGGGACGGCAACCACAAGGATCAATCCCACAGAGGGAAGCAGGATCTGGTCTGGCCACACCTCAGTGGCAGGGAGCAGGCTGCATTGGTCTGAAGGGGTCTCTGGGGGTGTCTGTGGGAGCCACTGCAAACTCCATGGTCAGGGAAGGGGGTAGACTTGAGGGCAAAGCACCTGCTTCTGAGACTTCCCCACATCCGGCAAGGGCTCCCAGGTGAGGAGGCTCCAGTGGGAGGGTTAGAGGTAGCTGGGGAGGAAACTGCCTCTTTGGAGGACTCGGGTGGGGAGACCTTAGACGGGGAGGGGCGGCAGGGTTCCCCTTCTGTGAAGCACGGCTTAGCGGCCGGAGAAGAGCTTAGGACAACCTCCTGGCGCACAAGGACCCAGACCCCAGGACGCCTGATGCGTGAGGTTCCCAGGTGGGACCTGAGCACTGTTTCTGCCTGGGATCAGGTCTGGAAGCAACCTCCCACCTCTGGGCCAAGGCTGACCCTGACTCTGACCTGGCCACAGTGAGACCTGACCCTGGTCATTCCCTGAGCCCTGACCCTGGTCACACTCTGAGCCCTGACCTCGGGCACTCACAGAACCCTGACCCCAGTCACATGCTGAGCCCTGACCCCAGTCACACTCTGAGCCCTGATCCTGGTCGTATGCTGACGCAGACCCTGGTCCCAGGCTGAGGCCCTACCTCACTGGACATCCGCTGACACAGGCTGTGGCACGGGGAGGCCTGGGTAGGAGAAGCAGAGGGCAGTAGTGGTGGGAATTCTGCCTCCAGGTGGCCCGTGGATCCACTGACGCCCACCAACAGGTCCGCGCAGCATGCTGGGCGCCTGTGCCCTCACCCCTGCCCGTCCCCTCCAGGCCCGTCTCCAGGCAGGAGAGGCGGAGTCCTCATGGCACCGCGCTCCGTGGTGACTCCCGAGATCGTCCTCACTTTATTTTCATCCCCATCGAGCCCTATAAATGTGACAGTGCTCACCAAACATGGGCACTGCACTTGACGTCTCCCACCAAGCACCGGCCCCTGGTCACCAGAGGAGGCCGGCGATCTGCGCGCCCACATGGCCCAGGACCCAGGGCAGAGGCACCGGTGCAGGCGGCTCACGGGGACAGACCGCTGCTCCCCTCCCATCTCGGACAGCCTGCCGCTCCGCTTTCTGCTCGGGTACGGTGCGAAGTACAGATGGCCGGCTGTGGGCCTGGCTCGGTATACTTTCTGTCCCTGGGCTCGGTCTCAGGTACCACCCATTTCCCCCGGAGGAGCTGAGGCCCGGAGAGGTGGAGTGATTTGCTCCGAGTCACACAGCGAGGATGAGCAAGAGCCCGGTCTGAACCCGGACAAAGCTCCTAGTGTCCCGGAAGTCACCTCTGCAGGGGCGTGGCTGCACCGTGGACCAGTGTGGGACCCAGGGGCTGAGGGGAGCTGCAGTCACAGTGCTGCCACCATGGGTGTCCCTTGACGCCTTGCCCACTAGGCCCCTCCGCCTGATGTCCTTCCACAGCCGCAGCCCTGCCCTGACGGGCCCCATGACACTTGTGGGGGACTCACCAAAGGCTGGGGTCTTCCAACTGGAGGGTCACAAAGTCCTCAGAAGGACTTTGTCCCGAGGCCCCACCCCGCAGACCCAGGGCCCAGAGACCCCCAGCCAGGAGGCCGTGCTGCGCCCCGAAGGTGACGCTGAGCCCAAGTGAGGACAGGAACCGAGGTCAGAGGCCTCCTTCTCCAGCTGTGAACGGAATGTCCAGATCTGGAAACGCCCACGTGGCTTCGGACACGGGGCCGGACCTCGGGCCTCGGGCTCCCTCTCCCGTGGCCCTCCCTGACCACCGACCCTGCCAGGGCCTGGCGCCAGGCACAGCGGAGTCCCACCAGCTGGGCCCTTGCCCTTTGTCGTGGGGGCTGTGCTGGGCCCCACGCACCTGGTCTTTGTGAGGATACCTGCGGGTTACCTCCCGCGGGGAAGGAGGACACCTGGGGGTCTAGCCCCACGTAACAGTCCAGACGATGTCCCAGACCCCGCAGCTCAGCCACTCCCAGCCCTTCACTCACTCTGCAAACACAGTGGAAAGCAGCCACGTGCCAGCTGCTGCCCACAAGTAGCTCCCGGTTTGGGGGCTCAGACGGTGCCTTCGGTGCTGTGAACAGGGCAAGCCGGAGGAGGCCCCGCACCGAAGCGGAGAGTTAGAAAGGCTTCCTGGAGCAGGGGCAAGTGTGTGGGAAGGGCAGCCTTGAGGAAGGTCGGAGGATTTCCTCTTCCAGCGGAGGAGCCAAGCAGGGCGGACACCAAGGGTGGAGCCCGAGGTAGACAGGTGCGGCCAAGGGCCCGAGGCAGCATCTGGAGAGGCCCGGAACGCCGGCGGGTGGCACTTGGATGTGATCCTGGTGTGGTGCGTGGCCCAGGAGGGGTGTCGGGCAGGCAGTCGCCCCCCACCAGATCAGACCAGGTGCATAAGCCGGGGAGAATAGGAGCACCGCCCGGGCGGGGCCTGTAGCCCCTGCGCCCCTTGCTGCACCCTGGACCCCATCAACAAGCCCGGGAGGGGGGGCAGGCGGGCGCTTCCCGCCCACACACAGCGCTGTCTGAGCCTCAGCAGCGTGCTTGTGGGGAGGGAGCCCCTGGAAGTACAGAGTGTTGTGATTTTGCAAAATGCTGTTCTCTGTGATTTTTACCTTCACTCATTAGCATCTCATTACCATGTTTCCCTGTAGCAGCCGTGGGGGGGTGGGCTTGGGCTCCTGGGGCGGGGGTGAGGGGAGCTTACCCAAGTCAGTTCTTGCCTCTGTGAATGTGAGAAGGCATGTGACTGTGCGAGCGTGTGGGACTGTGTCTGTGCGCATGGGTGCCTGGAAGGGGAAAGGGGGGTGGGGGCTGAGGCAAAGCCCTGCACGCCATGTTTGGGCAGAAACTGACACAGGAAAAGGATGGGGCCACCTTCTTCAGCATCCATGTGAGGTTCATGCTGTTCCTGCCGCACAAACTCCTACTCATCCCTCAGCGCCCAGCCCAAATGTTCCTTCTCTGGGAAATCTAACACCCTGGTGTTCAGATCGTGTGTTGTTTTCTCAGACCTTCTAACAACAGACTCATGGCTCAGTGGGTGACTCTTTGGTCCTGCCCCTCCCCTCCACTCCTTTGAGATACTCAGGCCTGTCCGTATGCTCTCAGCACCAGTGCCCAGTGCCCACTAAGATATCAATGACCAAAAAGATGCCCCATGAGCTCAGCATGTGCCACAGGCTTCCAGTAGGCCAGGCCCTGGCCTGAGGACCCCAAAGGCATTTCTGGCCTGACCCACTCAAGCCTTCTGTTAGCCCCGCAGAGCAGGAAGCATTACGGTCTGTGCCACCACAGGCATGAAGAGGCTGAGGCTCAGGGCTGACGTCTGACCTGCTGGGCCACCCGGTGGGCACACGGTAGGGCCAGGCTCAAGCCACACACCCTGGGGAAGGTGCCACAGGGCCGGCAGGAGGCTGGGGCTGCAGGGGCTGGCGGCTCAGCCGGAGGGAGATGAAAGGCAGGGGAGGGAAGATGGAGCCGGCCTGTCCCTGAACATCATCAAAAGAAGAATGTGCCGCATTTGCAGAACCCCTCGGAGGAAATCCAAGTGGGCCACAGGCTGCAGCTAGGTGAATTCACTGTGGGGAACCCCCAACGGGTGCCCCCTGGGGGCCCGGGCTCTGCTCCTCCCTCGTGGGAAGTCCCACTGCCAGGCCTGCCTTTCCAGCCTTGCCCTGAGGGCACACTCTGTGGGTGCTCCCCGCGGAGCCCAAAGCACAGTGTGGGGTGAGGGTGTCCCCATGCAAGGTGGAGGGGGCCCCACTCTGCCCTTCACACCCCTGCCACCTACTTCTCTTGCCCCTGATTTTCAAGCCCTCACCCCTGCTCTCCACGATGAGAGGAGTCCTGTCCTTCCTGAGCCCCGGGAAGGGGTGCTAGCCTGTCGCGCTGTCCCCAAACCCCCAGGTAACACCTAGAGCTCAAGAAGACGGAGGCCTTGGGGCGCCTGGGGGGCTCAGCGGGTTAAAGTCTCTGCCTTCAGCTGAGGTCATGATCCCGGGGTCCTGGGATCGAGTCCTGCATCGGGCTCTCTGCTCAGCAGGGAGCCTGCTTCCCCCCCCCCCCCCCCCGCCCGCCCCCCTGCCCACTTGTGATCTCTGTCTGTCAAATAAATAAATAAAAATCTTAAAAAAAAAAAAAAGAAGAAGACAGAAGCCTGGGTCCTGCTGAGGGCCACGCCTTTGCCTCTGTCCACTTCCTGTCACCCAACCTTTGTCCGTTGGAACTCAGTCTCCTCCTAAGAAAGCCACCTACCTGCCTGGTCCTCCCTCCTCTGGCCCTGGGGCATCAGCGGGAGGCCTGGAGAGGCTGAGCCCCTCTGCCGTGGGTGCTGGAAGGACAGTAGGGCGGGCTCAGGCAGTGGGAAGAGGTACCGGCCTCTGCTCACAGTCCTGTGTCTGGGGGCCACTGCGGGCTGCGGCGAGCCACCGCATTGCCAGGGAGTGTGACCCGGGACTGTGACCGCATCCAGGGGGCCAGAAAACAGCGAGCATCATGGCCACAGCCCCTTAGCTTAGCTCCCTGCTCACGTGCTCTCACCCTGAGCGACCGCGGGCCGCCCGCGTGCCCAGCAAGGGTCCCCAGCTCACCACCCTGGGGTCTGCCGCACAAACTGTGTGCCACGGACTGCGAAGGGGCGGGGGGGACCCTGCCTCCTCGGCTCACAACCCTGTCCTGCAGAGAGCGCCCAGCGGTCCCGCGTGTAGCCCTCCAGCCTGGCCGGGTGTCCCACCTGTGGGATGAGGAGCAGAAGGCGTGGTGCAGCGGAAGGGGTTCGGAAGTCCGTGGTGGCTGCAGAGGTCAGGACATGTCCCCCAAGGAGCGTGGGACAGCCCAGCAGGGACACCCACCGCCCCTCCTGGAATCGCTACTGCTCAAGGCTTCCCCATGCTGGCCTCCTTATTGGGGGGTTGGGGGGGCTTCCCTGACCCCAGCCCCCTTGGGTCCCCTATGCCCCCCACCCCACTCCTGCACAGCCTCCACTCACGTCTGCCTGACCGTGAGCACCGTGTGTGTCCAGGCTGCGTCCTGCCAACGGCTAGGTGAGCCCATCCCCCGTCGCAGATCAGGCCCGAGGGCCCAGTGGGCAGCTAGGAGCTTAGCTCCCAGGAGGAAGACACTTCCTTGGCCCCGAGTTCCCCGGGGCAGGGGCCCAGGGACCCAGCTCTGGCCAAGGGGGTGGGGATCTAGGAGGAGACCTTAAGCAGGCAGGCTCAGGGCCGGAGTGCAGCAGTCCACCGCCCCACGGCCCACCCTCTTCCCTCAGGTCTCCGCAGCAGCAGACCTACCTGGAGGGCACCCAGAGTAAAGGAATCTGGGTCCTGGTGATGGCGAGGTCACCCTGCAGGCCTGCCGCCCAGCTGGCCTCGAAGTTGTAGTGTTAGAAGTAAATAAACCCTGGCCTTGTCTAAGCCGATGTCTTTGGGGTTTTCTGTCCTTGGCAACCCGATCTGCTTGTTCGGTGTCCCCAGGGCCCAGCACATTGCCTGACAGCGGAAGCCAGGATTGTGGAATGAGTACACGACGGCGAACAGGGCACGATCTGGTGGGACACGGGAGGGGACGCTGCTAGGCGGCAAGCCCGGGCGGCGGGTGTGGAAGGCAAGCCTTGGGGGATGGGGATGCCGCCTCCCTCAGGGCTGGGGTTCCCAGGAGGGGCGGCAGACGTACCCCTCACCGAGGAGGTGATTAGCAAAGATAACACTCATGGATTCGCTTTTACTTTTTACTTTTTTTTTCCGCTTTTACTTTTTACTTTTTTTTTCCGCCACTGCTGCTTGGCGTCAAGTATCTGGGAGGCTGTTACAAGTCTCACGGCTGAGTTGATGCCCTAGGAGCCCCGTGTGGTGACAAGCCTGGTCGGGGGTGGGGGGGTGGTGCGGTCGGGGCGTGGTTGGTGTGGGGGAGTGGCGCAGGCCACCTGCTATCCCCTGCCAGCCCTGTCCCAGCCCGTGCCCCTCTCAACATGCCCCCTGCTCAGGTGCCCGGGCCCGCCCACACGCCCAGATTCCCTCTATCCAGCTTGTGCCTGGGCCTGCCTCACCAGTGACATGGGGGCACCATGTGAAACCATGCTCACTCACACACTTGTCCCTGCTCCTTGAGGCCACAAATGTCCTGCCTGCCCTCCGAAAGCCCTCCTGGCTAGACACACACTCGAAAGGGCAGCAGGTCCATCCTGAGGTGCACAGGGGTCGCATCTGCTTGGAATGGCATCCGCAGCAGCAGGGAAGAAGTAGGGGCCTGTTTCCTCCATGACAATGAGGCCGGGGGTGCAGTTGGGGCAAAGGTTCCCCATCCCCAGCTTGGGGTCCATTCCCTAGCTCCCCACGTGGCTGCTGTCTTCCAATCATTGCCCACACTCTGGAGAAAGGACACGGACACAGAGGAAGCAGGACAGTCCGATCAGCTGGCCAGCCACATCCTTCCCTTCTGAAGGGGCCTGAAGACTACTGTGCCTCCCATGGTCATCCCCCTGCCAGGACGGTCACACAGCCGGCCCTTGCTGACGGTGAGGCTGGGCACACTCCTGCCCCGAACAAGAGACAATGGGAGACTAGGCCGCCATGAGTCTCCGGTTCATGGGACTTGGTGGGGACCAAAAGAGAGCTACGGGAGCAGTGTGGCTGTGCGAGCCTGCTGTCTGGGCAGGGGTGAGGGAGCCAGGCTCCAGCGCACGGAGAGCACGGGAGGAAGGGAGGCTCCCTGCAAACTGCACGCTGAGCCGCCCCCCTCACCCCCCGGAGACCCAGCATAATCACCGGGAAGCCTGCCCTGTTTCTCATGGCAAGAAGCCTTTCCAGGTACAAGTTTCGTGAGAGGTGCCTCAAGGCTCCTTCTGAAGACCCGTCCCCGACCTTGTTGCTCGCAGCCCTGCTGAGGTCTGAAGGGAAGATCCGAATGAGGGGACTGCCCACTAAGGACAAGCCAACCCCCGCTCTCAGTAAGAGCCCTCCCAGCAGGAGCCAGTGCCCGCCACTCATTCTGCTGGCAGTGGACATCCGCCCAGAGAAGGGCCTGGTGCGCCCGTGGAGCCAGAGCGTCTGGCTCTCAGGCAGGCGCCTGTCTCGGGAGACCTCTCCCCTGAAGCCCTAGGCTGTGGTGGGCAGTCACTGCCACGGCCTCTCAGGACCAGAACGGGCTTCCTTCGCACACCAGCTGTCGTGTGGGCAGGACGAGAAGCCCCGTCCAGATCCTGGCTTGTCTATGAAATGGGCACACGTCACTGGCCTACCCCCTCCTCCTTCCCCCCTGCACGCGCGCACGCACACACACCCGCGATCGTCCCCACGCTCTCATCCAAGCACACACGCACGCTCACCCTCACACACTCGGTCACACACTCTCGTGTCCACACCGCTCAGCGTCCAGGTGCCCGGTGCCCACACATACACGGATCTGTTCTCACTCGAGTCTTGGGCGCACACACCCGTGCGCAAGCTTAAGACCCGAGAACCACCCGAGCATCAGGAAGCAGCGCCTGTCCCCGAAGCCCGCTGCAGGAGGCCGCCCCTGCCCGACCCGCCGCGGAAATGCCCCTGCGACCACTGGCCACCAGCAGGTTCCGGGAGGCCGCCTTTGCCCCGCGAGGAGAGGCCGGGGCTGGTGTAGGGAGGCGGTGCCGAGGACCCGGCCCTGGGGCGGCTCACCCGTGGGGCCGCAGGCTCAGACGGGGCACACTGGCCCACGGTCCTTCCCCGGGGGGGCGGGGGGGGGCGGGGACCGGCCTGCAGGGGGGGCGGGGACGGGCGGGGACGGGCGGGGCCCGGCCCCGGCAAGGCCTCTGGAGGGGCAGGTGCGGCTCCCGGGAAGGGGCTCCACGGGGCCGCGGTCCCAGGCAAAGGCCGCGGAGGCTGGGCCACGGGCACGTCTTGTCTAATCACTTTCACGGTCACCGTCTCCCCCCTTCTCCCCGGCCAGCCTCGGTTCCACGGACGGAGACTGGCTCGGGGTGACAACGGGCCTGCCATCTCACACGGCCAGGGAGGGGACCACGCGGCCCCGGGGACCCTCGACGCCACTCAGGCACGCAGGGCTGAGAAAGCACTTCCGGCCCAGCCGGCCGCCGGCTCCGGCCGTTTCCGGTCGTCCGCGCGGGGCGGTCTGGGACTTGTAGTCCTCGGGCGCACGCCGTCCGCGGCGCGGCGCGGCTCGGGAGGCCATTGGCTGGCTCGAGGCGCCGGGGCCGACGGGACGGGCGAGGGACGGCCTAGCGGGAGGGGCCGTCACGTGACGTGTAGGGCCCGGCTCCGCCCCCTGCACCGCCCCTCCCGCCGAGAGCCGGCGGAGCGCGCCCGCGAGCCACCCCGGCCCAGGTGAGGCGGCGGGGTCTGGCCGGGTCCGGCCGGCGGGGTCACGCGGGTCCGGCCGGGAGGGCGCGCGGTCCGAGGTCGGGGCCGGGGCGGGGCGAGGGGGTGGGGCCTCCGCGGGCGGGGTCGGTAGGAGGGGGCGGGACCGCCGGAGGGCGTGGTCGCGGGGGGTGGGGCGGGGCGGACGGGCGGGCCGGGGGCGCTGCGGCTCCGCCCCCCGGGGCGCCGGTGCGGGGGACCCACCTGAGGGCGCATGCGCGCGGTCGCCCCGAGGCCTCGGGTCCCACTTGTGGGGCGCGCGGGGCGGCCATCAGCTCCGCGCCCTCGAGGCCGTCCCGTCCGCGCCTTTCCGCCGCCTTCGCGTTCGGCCTGCGAGGCCCTCCCGGTGCCGGGCGCTGGGGCCTCCCGGCCGCGGAGCTCGCGCGGGACCCGCCGCGCGCTGGCCCCTGCGACCCCGGGGCCGCTCCCGGCGCTCCGTGGGCGCCGTCCGGCGTGGCGCGGCGGCCGCGCGTGGCTCAGGTAGGGGCCCTGCCCCGGCGCCGAAAGTTCTGGCGCCCGCGCGGGGGCCGCGGCCGTCCGGCTCCCTCGCGCCGCCCGCTGCCGGCCCCTCCCCCGGCCTGGCCGCGCACCTGTTGCGGGACGCGCCGACGGCCCTGCCCCGCCGCTGCTTCCCGCCCTCGGCACCCCGTGCTCTGTCCCCGCCGCGCGTCTGCCTGCTTTCTGGCTCGGGGGGCCCGCGGGAGCCCGGCGCGGGGACGGCGCTTCACGCAGCCCCCCGGGGACAGCGACTTGGGGCACGGATGCGGATGAACCGGGTCGGTGTGGCGGTGTTGCAGCCCGTGGGAAGGGGACGCTCAAGGTTCAGCCTGGGGCGTGCTGGGTCCCCCGGAGAAATCTGGTGCCGCAGCTGTCTGCCCAGGACAGGGCACGTTCAGGACTCAAGTCGTGGTGCGGTAGCCGTCCGAGGTGGGCAAGTCCAAGGGGGCTTCCTGGAAGAAGTGGAGCTTTAGCTGGGCCCCCTCCACACCTGTGCTCCGCTGGCCTGGCTGCCCTGACTGTTTCCGGGCAAGTTCCCTGTGGCGGCGGCGTGGGTGCCTGCGCACAGGGACTGCCATCTGGGGCGGGCTCACAGGCTCCTGGGCAGGCAGGCATCCCTGCTCCCTTCCCCAGCTCCCTGCTGCCTTTAGGGTGGAGGTCGGGGTCTGGCTCCTGCGTGTCGCTCCAGCCACATCTGATACCACGTACCCCAGCTCTGTCAGGGTCCATCGCCTGTGCGACTCACCTCTCTTCCGCCACGGTGACAGCTCGGTCTCCTTCTTGGAAGGCCCTTGTGTTCTGGGTGTCCCCTTTAGAACCTCCCTGTTCCCTGCCTCCCCTGGGGGAGGGCTACCCCCATACCCGTGGCCCGCAGCCCCCGGTGCTTGGCTTTTCTTCTGCGCCACCCTGAGATGACCTGTGTCTGTGTGTGTTCTGCACGTGACCGCACAGAGGCCTTCATCTCGGTCACCCTTGCATCTTGGGTGCCCAGCAGAGACTCCTGTCGGCAGCCAAGAGGGAGTGGACGGGCAGTCTGAGGCGGCAAGGAGACGGTGGTGAGAAATGCAGCCATGATGGGCGTTGGTTCACCGTGTGGGGAAGCTTGAGGCAGGGAGGTGGGGCTTACCTTCTGCCTGGGGGAGAAGACCGCCACTGTGGCCCGGCCTGTCCCAAGCCATTCGTGACAAGGGCTGGGTGTGTGCTGCAGCGCCCCAGAGAAGGGAGGACCTCCTAGGATGTGGGATTTGAGCAGGGCCAGGCGGCAGGGCAAGGTTTGGTTGGGAGAAAGGATGGGCGGGGCATCCTGGGGGTGGAGGTGCCCGTCATCCCGGCCACACTCACGTGGCATGCGGGTGCGGGGCTCTGGTCCTCAGTAGCTGGAGCCCAGGGCCTCAGCTCGTCCTCGCAGCGAGCCCAGGACAAGGGCCTGTGACTAACACCCCCCCCCCCCCAGAACAGGTGAAGAACCAGGCCGGAAAAGGGGACTTGCCCCCAGTCCCTTCACTGCGAAGTCCCAAGACATTACCCGTTTGGCCACAAGGCTTCTGAGGCTGGGCCTTTTGTCGCTCAGACTCCTGTGTGGACAGTTGGCCACGGCTTAGGTGTGCCTGTGGCTCCTGCATTTGTTCTGACGCCATCACATGTTGCGAGTGGAATTACTCTTGCCGCGGCGCCCTGCACTGCCCGGCTCTCCGGTAGTTCCCCCATCGCTGCCACATCCCGTCCCGGTGACGGAGCCTGTGAGAGAGGAGCCGACCGACAGCAGGAATGAGGGTTCTCGCCCTGCTTCGGCTCCCTGCCACGAACACCTGTCTCCCATTTGGGGGTGGGAGGCGGGCGACGGGAATCACCATTCCTGGTTCTGGGTGATGAATGTGGGGCTCAGAGGGAGCTGCTCCTGCACCCGACTGGGGCCTCCGTGCGTTCCCCCGCCGGCCACCCGCGTCTGGGAGCCGCGTCTCTCCTGCCCACCTGGGGTTCCAGGCCCGGGGCCAGTGGCTGCCTGCGGCGGTGCAGCGAAGTGGTGAGGTTGGTGCAGCGGAGCAGAGCTGAACTGCATCCACGCACCACGCGGGCCCGTGAGCACTGCCGTGGCTCCAGAACGTCTTGTGGGAATGGAGCTGGTTGCCTTGGCCCGAGTCCCGGCGAAGACAGGACTTGCCTGTGAGCCGGACCTGGTACCTTGCAGCTGCCTGAGCCCGTGGCGCTGACAGGGACGCCTCCTGGCGGGCATCGGTTCAGTGCTCTCTGCCGCCGGGGGCTGTCCTCGGAAACCTGTTGCAGCTGCGGGATTGTCCCCGTCAGCCTGAAGCCTGGGCAGGACAGGCGTGAGGTAAAGGTGACCGTGCACTTGTCTTCAAAGCCGCACCGTGCGGGATGAAGCCTGCCCAGCTTTCAGGTCCACCTCGGGCTCAGGGAAGCCCTGCGAGGAGGGGCCGGGTGGTAGGTGGTAGGCTGCCCACGTCAATGTGGGTCAAAGTACCGCGGCAGTGTCTGGGGCACGGGATCTCTGGCAGGGCCCTGCCTTGGTCTTTCTGTGCCCAGGGGTGCCACGGAGATGAGCAATGCTCAGAAGGGTTCTTGAAGGTCCCGTCTTGCACGCAGGTCAGGAGGCGCGGTGAGTGCAGGGGCTGCCCGAAAGCCATCCCTGGTGTTGTCACCAAGGCTCCTGCGTGCAAGGTATGGAGGGAGGCCCCAGGGAGGGGTCGGTGATGGGCTAGAGAGACCCTCTCCCCCAAGTGTGTGCGGCTGTGGGTGGGGCTGGAGGGCCGGGCCGCCTGGTCCGGGATGCTGGCAAGGCCTGAGATCAGTCTTAGAGACCCAGTAGCAGTCGGGGGCGGATGGAGTGCGGTGTGGGGGGTGTTCTCGGCAGCAGAGGCCTGAGGGGCGGCACAGCAGTGCTCGTCTCCCACGGGCCTGTGTGACCAGGGTCAGGCGGTCAGGCCTGGGAGCCAGGCAAGGCCTGGATTTTGTTCCTGAGCCGGGAGAGGTGGGGTAGGGGTCTGGGACAGATGGCAAGAGGCTGCCGCAGGCAGTGACAGGCCTGTGCCTTACCCCCGTCCACGGGGTCCAGGCCAGGGAACCTGGGCTCAGGATCCTGTGGCTGGGTCCATGGTGACGGCAGCTAGGCCACAGGCCCCCGCCAGGGAGCGATTGGTGGCTGGGGACCGCCGCGTCTCTCCCTGCGGGACGGGGGGGTGGCAGGGTGCTGCTGTCCCCGCAGTGCCGGGCTCCCGCTCGTGGGGGGAGAGCAGCCCTCCCTGAGGCAGGCGTGGGAGAGCAAGCCCAGGGGTCACGCTGACCCCGCAAGCCCCACCCTGGAGCTCTGGCCCCACACACCGTTGGCGTTTTCTGTGACTGAATCGGTGTTATTTTCCGTCTCTGATTTCCCCTGAGGGAGGGACAGGGCCCCCGCCTGACTGAGTTCCGTCCTGGTAGGGAAGCAGGGATGTCCAGACGTGGCCGCGCCATGTCGCAGCTCTGGCATCCTGACGGACGTCCCTCATTAGCATGTCCCCGAGCCTGCCCTTTCTGGTCCTGCAGCCCCTTGGGGACCGGGGCACCAGTGCCATTGCAGGGGCGGGCACACAAGCCCAGGGCAGGGGGGAGGAGGGCCCCGTGGGGCCCAGGGGCTGGGCTGGCTCCTTCTTCGGAGCGCCTGCTCTGCTGGATGACCAGGGCAAGGTGTGGGCTGCCTTTGAGTGGAAACATGGGACAGCCGACCGTGGTCACCGCAGTGGCCATCCCTGCTTGCTGACCGCTGGTGTCTGCCCAGCCCCTGTTGGGTTCCTGATGTCCTCAGCTCAGGGTTGGGAGGCTTGTCCAGAGGCACGGGCAGGTGTGAACCCAGCCCTCGGGCTGCAGAGTCCCTCACCCTGAGCTGGCCCGCCTTCCCTCACTCCTGCCCCGCTGCTTCGCGGGGGACCTGATCGTAAGGCGCGTCCAGCCTGAAGGATGCCTGCGGGTTAGAGGACCTCGTGGTTGTGTTAAGAAAGGCCGACTCTTGGACTTCTCCTCCATATTGAGGTGCCGTCAGGCTCATTCTAGAGGAGAGCTTGGTGGAGGTCTGAGAGCTCTAGGGACTCCGGGCATCCAAGTGCTGACCAGCACGTGGAGACTGGAGGCCGGGGTGACCGGTGAGGCTGGACGGACGTGTGTAGAATGAGCTCGCAGGTGACCGGTGGCTGGCTTTCCCCGACCCGTGCAGGGGTGTCCTGTGAGTGAGTCAGCGCTCTTAGGGCTTTGGGGGCCTCGTGCCACCAGGCATCCGGCTTCTCGTCTGCCGTCTGTCACCTGAGCCAGACCCTGGGTGCAGGCTGCGCGGCGCGGACTGAGCCTGCGCTGGCCGGGAAGCCGGGCTGTGGGGTGCGCGGTGGTGAAGGAGGAGGGGTTGATGGCATCTGGGGAAGACGGGGTGGGGGGTCAGGCTGAGGGGTGCAACCCCCTCTCTTTCCCAACCCAGCTTCCTCTTTGGCTGCCCTCCTCCGGGATCCGCCAAGGCTTCAGAAAGGCACAGGGTTTTAGCCCGGCGGCCCCGACGGCGGCTTCTCCCACGCTGAAGTCACCCAGCGCAACAGCCTCCTGCCTGGGCTCGGCCTCCTGCCTGGGCTCGGCTGCCCACTCCGCACGGGCTTTCAGAAGCAGCGCTAACGAGAGCCCGGGCTCATGATCGGGTCTGACCTCCTTCCCCCGCTGCGCCCCCCCCTCCATGAAGGTGCTAACGAGGGTGCCTGGGCTGGGGGTGACGAGCAGGCACCGGGGCTGGGGAGCGGTGTCCAGTCGTTCCTCCTGATCCAAGACCCAGAGAATGTCCAGTCGCAGGGGCGGTCCTTCTCGCTGGTCTGCAGCCTCCAGCCGGGCCGTCTTTGTTTCCTCTTGACGTGGCGGCCCCCCTTGCTGGGAGCAGTGCCCGTGGCCCTCTTCTGCCGGAAGGCCTTCGGGGCGCTGGTCCGCGCTGGGGCCGGCCGCCTCCCTCCCCCGGCTTCTGCAGCTCCTCGTGGTTTGACCTGATCTTCCGGGCTCTGGTCGGCCTGCCTGGCCGACTCCTTGGCCTCCCGAGCCTGCCCTCGGGTGTCCCGCTGCGGCTGTCTGCCTGGAAGGGCCGGTGTTGGCCCCGTGTGGTGACCTGCTCTACGTGTCGAAGGCTCGGCGCCGCGGCGTCTCTGGAAGCCGCCCGTCTGCTCCTGCTGTTTGCTGCAGTCCCTCGGGAGGGCGGGGCGTTGGGTGGTTGCAGGCCACCGGTCCCGCCTGGCGGGTCCTCGCTTGCCGTGGTGTTGGGCTCCAGTGCGCTCCCCCAGGTTACCTGTGTCTTCTCTGTGTCTGTGGCCCTGGGCTGGGAAGCGCATGTGACAGGCCCTCCACGAACACTTGTGCAAGCGGGAGCTGGCGGCTGGAGGAAGCTGGTTCTTGGGCTGGTGGGAGGAAGCGGCGAGGGCACCGAGAGCATGGGTGGGCCAGCCGTGAGCAGGTGCTTCCCAGACATGATGTCCACTCTTCAGAGCCAAAGGAGACCCGCGCTTGGAGCCAGGGCAGGGGGAGGGGTGACCACAGCTGCAGGGGTGGAGTCGTCCACACCCTGTAGCTCACTGCTTCCCAGGGTGTAGGTAGCCCTGCCGCCATGAGCAGATGACCATTTGGCAGGTGGAGGCGTGGGGTGGGGGTCAGTGCTGGTGACTGCGAGACCACTTGGTGGTCTTTAGGCCACGGATCGGAGCAAGGCAGTGGGTAGGTTCTTTCTCTTGGACTGTGAGAGGGACTTGGTTTTCCCAAGGCCAGCAGCGAGCAGAGCGGAGCTGGGGCTGGAACACAGTGTGTCCTGCATGAGACCTGGGCCCCGCTTGACGGTGCTGCCCTGTAGCCCCGAGGAGGCTGGACCGTGGGGAGCTGCCGGACCGGGCTTGTGGCTTCTCATCGGGACAGGATGGGGGCTCTAATCTTCCCTGCTGTGCGTGCCGCCTTTCTGTCCCCAGGATAGCTCTGATGTCACGGGTCCCCTGGACCCTGTGAGTTCCGTTGTGTTTGAAGAAGGGATTCTTCAGGCGTCGCCTGAAGCCAGTTCAGCCATCCTTTGCTGTGTGGGCAGGTCTGGGCCAGAGCTGTCCGCCACGGGGGGTCGCAGCCCTGCGTCCTCTGGTCTGACGGGATGTTGGGACAGAATGCCCGCTGCTTTTCTGGGCCTCTGCCGCCCTGCAGGAGGGGGTTTGGAGGCCGTGGTAGGAGACGGTTCAGCATGCAGGCGTCTGTCCTTGTAGTGGAAAGGGCCGGTTGGCATCCAGCTGGAGGCCGGGCGCGGTCGGGTGTGAAGAGGTTCTGACGGTGCAGGCCAGGCCTTGCTGTGGCCACAGTCCTTCCCCAAGGGTCAGTCGCCTGAAGCCGGAGGGGTGCGGGTCCACCAGGGATCGGCAGGACTGGCGCAGGGCAGTTGGAGCCCTGCGTGGATGGAGCAGCTGCCGTGGGGACTGTGTGGTCTCCCTGCCAGAGGAAAAGAACTCTGGGGCCTTGTCCTGGGAATGAAATGCTTGTCTCAGCAGGGAGCTGGGTTGCTTTGGTTCACAACTCACAGTCCAGAAGGATTCCCATGACCACCCTCCCCCAGACCCAGGAGTGCCCTGTGGGCTTGCTTCCCGGGGGAGGGGACTGGGGATGGTGGACAGCTTTCCGGACACTCATGCTGCTGGGCCAGGCAACCTGGTGTGTCTGGAAGACCACTCTTCATCCCTGGGCTTCCTCCCTTTCCCTGGGAGTGCCCTGTGCACGGAGAGGTTGAGCCCCGTGGCTGCCCACCTGCCTTCCGGTCTCAGGCTCCAGGAGGCCGGTGCTTGGGAGAGCAGGTCAGGTTGAGTGTGGCCTCTGCTCCATCTACTTAGTGACTTCATGCTTTGAGATGGACAGGCTGGTGTCACTTCTGCATCATTCAGTTATTTTATTTCACGACAATGGTACGTTCACGTGCACTTGTAGGAAATGATTCTGAGCATGCTGGGGACCCTTCTGCGGTTTTCCTCAGGGTGACCGGGGTCACAGCCAGGATGCAGGCGTGGGCGCAGTCCAAGTAGATTCAATCACGAGGGGATCCCGTGTGCCCCCTGCCGGCTGCCCTTCACCCCGGAGCTCCTGGGAACCGCTCGTCTGTCCTTCCTGCTCTAATGGCGTTTCTAGAAGGTTACATACATGGGGTCCTAGAGCGCGTCACGTCTGGGGACCGGCTCGGTCCTCTGCTGTGGTTCCCTGGAGATTTCTCAAGGTTGCCACGCGGATCGGGAGCTTGCTGCTTTTCAAGGCCGAGCCCTGTTGTGTGGGGCGGAGGGAGCGCCCTGGGGCTCGCTGGTGTCCGTGCCGTGCCGGGCTGGCAGTGGTTTGTGGGTTCGAGAGTGAAACGTGGGGAGCACGCAGCCGGAAGTGAGCAGTCCCCTACAGCCAGCCCCGGCTCCACATCTGCAGGCAGCGCGGTCTCGCGGTCTCACGTGCTCCCGGCTCGGTGAGCCCCAGGTCAGCTGGACGCAGATGTCCACGTTCTTACTTGTCCTTGGTCTCGTGCAAGGCGTGTGATCTCAGGCCTGTGCCCCTGGTTTTTATTTCTCCCCTACTAAATGGAACGGCCAGAAATTTTTCTCTCTTGGTACAGAGAGCTTCTCTTTTCCTCTTTGACAGCCGAGGCTGCTTCAGGTGTGGTGGTGCCAGCATTGGTCCCGCCATCTGTCGGCGGCGCCTGCCGTGATTTCCGGTCTCCGCCCTCTACAGAAGGAGCCGCCTTGTTCCCGTGTCGCTTCGTACGCGTTTACGTGGCTCGTACGTATGCAGGGGCTGGCCCAGAGAAGCACGCTCGCCGGCCTCCTCCAGGTTGGTGCTCCCGGGGGGGCCCATGCCTGCCGTGCCCGCAGCCGTCGGGCTTCGGCAGGGACATGTCAGGTTCCTTTTATGAGGAATGAGTCGGTGTCGTTTCAAATATCAGAGACTCTTGTATTTTCTTTGTGAGCTTTCCGTGCCTCTGTTCATGGTTCACGGACGGTGTTGTGGATCTGTTCCCCGTGGATCGTGGAGATCAGCTCTTTGAGTGCCAGACGAGTCCGTCTCCGGCCTTCGCTCTGCTTCCTGTTTGTGATCCGCCGCGTCCAGGCTCTCACGCGGTGGCGTCCTCCGCTCCGCTGCTCCGTCAAGGCTGGGCCTGCGGCGGAGTTAGCGAGGGCAGCTTTCCCTCACCTTCCCGAAGGCCCGCGTTTCCTCGGCTGCGTGCGGCCGCTTCTGGAGTTCTCACTCGTTCCCCTTCCATCGTGCTGAGCGGTGTGAGGTAGGGGTCTCTTTCCCCGTGGTTTGCTCGCGCTCCCAGCTGGGCACTGATGTGATCCGCTTCTGCCCCTGGTTTTTGTTCTAGCCGAGTCATGCTGTCAGTTCCCGCTGTATTCAGATTTTTATAGATGTGTTTGTTTATGATGCGAACACTCAGCGCGAGGTCTACTGTCTTCACTGCCGGCGTGCCCTGCGGCTGGCAGAGCACATCCCTTGACTTGGTTGACTGCAGCTTTGTGCCCGCTGACCAGCAGCTCCCCGTGGCCCACTGCCTGAACCCCTGCCGGCATGGGCCGTCCTGACTTTGGGCTTGGCTGTTGTAGACGCGCCAGGTCCGTGGCATCCGTGGTATGTGTCCTCCTGAGACTGGCTTATGTCACGGAGCACGTGTCTGCAGGGCTCACCCGCGATGGTGCGTGTTGTGGGGTTTCCGTCCTTTTCGAGGCTGAGAGGTGCTCCGTGCCCCGTTGGAGCTGCCCCTGTGCTCGTCGTCCAGCTGTTGACGGATGATTACCCCATTCCTCTCTCTCGGCTCTCGGGACGGATGCTGCAGGGAACGTGGCCAAGTTCCTGTCTGAGATCCTGATTTCAGATCCTTTGGATGCAAACTGAGAAGTGGAGTTGCTGGATCATACAGGAGTTCTATTTTTAATTTTCTGAGGAGCCTCCATTCTGTTCTGCCTAGTGGCTGTGCTGTTTTGTGTGCAGAGTGTGCGAAGGTTCCAGTTTCTCCACGTCCTTCCCAGCGCTTGGTGGCTTTCATTTTTTTGACGTTTTTACCATCGTGTGGTAACAGTGGCGTGTGGGTCTGGAGGCGGACCCCTCATCAGATCTGTGGTTCCTCTGCGTTTCCTCCTGTTCCTCACGTGCCTTTGGCGATGGTTCCCTTGGCTTCGCAGAAACTTTTTTTAGTTTGATGTTGTCCCACTTCTCTGTTTCTGGTTTTGTTGTCGTGTGCTCCAGGAAGGCATTGCCAAGATGGACGTCAGAGGCTTTGCCCTGAGGTTTTCTTCTAGGGTCTTACAGTTTGGGTCTTGCAGATGTTTGAGATTTGATTTTGAGTTGATTTTGTGCGCAGTGCAAGCTGGGCTCGATGTCATTTTTTCATACACATCATCCTTTGCAGAAGAGCCTGTTCTTCCCTGTGTGTGTCTGTGGTGCCTGGTTGGAGATCGGTTGCCCGAATGCGTGTGGGTTTACTCCCGGGTTCTCTGTTCTGTTGTTAAGCAAAATGAGCCACCCAGGAGCCCCTGTTTTTCTGCTGTTTAGTTCATCGCGTTTTGCTTACAATTAACTTCTTTTGTTTTTCCTCAGTTTGTCCTTTTTCTTAGGTGTGTGATTTGTGTGCGCCGTTCATTGGCTCTTTTCCAAAACGTGGTTAGCATTTGAGAGCTTTTCCTTACTTTCAGATCCGGGGTATTTTCCATAACATCACGGTCTGGAGGGTCTGTAATTTTGGTTTCTATTTTCATTTTTGGTCCAAGAGTTGCATTGGCGCAAGTTTTAAAATTTCCAAGCGAAGTGTGTTTTGATTTATTGGTTTTCTTATTTTGGTAGGTGTAACTGCATTTTTAGGGAAGAACACTGACTGTCTTCTTTCTGGGTTTTATGTGGTTTTCCTTGTGGCCCCGACATGGAGCCAGTTTTCATCACCGCGTCCCAGGATCTTGAAAAGATGGTCTGTGTCCTGACTTGGACGTGGAGATGTTGATGTGGGTGTCCGTCAGTTGTGCCCCCTCAGTGCTGTTGTGTGGGTCACGCGTGTCTCTGGTCTCTGTCCGCCTGCTCTGCTGTGTGCCCTGCCGTGGGTACGTCTCTGTCTCTTTCTCCTCGTGTCTCCCCTGAGTGTTGGCTGCTGTGGGACCTGATGCGCAGCTGTTCGAAAGGATTTTATTTTTATTCTGGATTGCGTCTGTTGGTGTCATCCTGCCGCCATTGTCTTGTTCCTGCGTCGTCTGCTTTGGGTCGTGACTCGTGCTGCTCACTCTGGTCCTTCTCTTCCCGCCCCTTCTGAGTGACCTCAGCTGCGTCTCATCTGCCGCTGGAAGTCAGGTTTAGCTTTGAGATCCCACCGGAGAATTTTTCAATTTTTAAAAATTTCGCTAGAGAAGTTAAAGTGCTTTACAGGAGTTGGCAGGTCATGTGTATTTGGTTTTAGTTCCATTGCGTGTGTTTACTGTCTCTTACTCTGCTGCGTTTTCTTTTTTAAAAAGTTTCTAAGTTTCTGACATTTAGGAGAGTTTCTGTCTTAAGTCATGCTCCCTCACGTAATGCCCTTAGCTCCCTGTTTGTGGGGACCGCTGATAAGGACCCTCTGTGCCAGGCAGCACATTATCACCCCTGCCCTTGTCCCTCCGAAGCCCCCCAGAGCCACTGTCACTGTTCTCACCCCTGAAAACTGTGAGTGCGTTCTAGTACGTGGCAGAAAGGGAATTTGCAGGTGTAATTAAGGTTGTGTGGTCCTTAAAAGAGTTTATCTTGGATTATCTGGGTGGGCTCAAAGTGATTATTTGAGCCCTTAGAAGCAGAGAACTTTCTCCAGCGAGACATGAGAGAGATTCCAAGTGTGGGAAGGATTTGAGCAGAGGGCCGTGTGCGATGACCGGAGGGGAGCTTCTGGCCCCGGGCTGACCAGCTGACTGCCAGCACAGGAGGCGTGACCTCAGCCCTCTGGCCATGGGGACCTGGTTTAGCTAGGGCTCTCGGATTCCCCAGAGCCCCTGCAGCCCAGCCTGACTCCTCACCTACAGAAACTGGGTGACGGCACATCTGTGTGCTTTTGCTGCCAAATTCATGGTCATCTGCTTGGCTGCCGGAAGAAACCCAGGCTCCTTCTGCGGGCGCTGGTGGCCTTGCTGTGCTCTGCATTCTTCCCATCACTCAGCTGCAGTCCCTGTGGTTCCTTCCCTTTCTCCCTGTTTATCTTTGTCCTGCTAATACTTGTTTTGTGACGGAGATGTCCGCTGTCAATCACGGGCTTTGGGCGTTCTCACTGATGGGCGGTGGGCAATGGGCTGGCTGTTCCTCCTCTCCCCCCCCTCCGTGTTCACCAGTCGGTCGTTTCTCCAGAGTCAGCATGTTACCTGGGCTCATTCAGTCCAGCCCTGTGTCTGCCTGTCTGTCTTGCACCCACAGGGGCGTGTGCTAAATGCTCCCGCCTGTTAGATCCAGTTCCCCTGCTGGCCTCGGACAGGCTGCGGTGTGCCCTGCGGATGCTTTCTCAGAATGGCTTCTGGGCCGGGGCCTTCGTGTTCTGGGCGTGGGGGGCTGGGCGCCCGTGGCAGGAATCCTTGGCCTCCACTCCTGCGGGTCCTGCAGCGGCCCCCGCACTGTCTCCTTGATGAAGTCCCAGAACCTAGGTCAGGTTCGGTGGGGTGAGGTTCGGAGCCGACGGCTAAAGGAAGAATTCTTTCTTCGTCGCTGGTGCAAAAAGGTGGTTTATTAAAGCACAGGGACAGGACCCGTGGGCAGGCGGAGATGCAGCTGCCCCGGGGTTGTGAGGGATGGCAGGTTATATACCCTGCGGTTGGGAGGTGCGGGGCCGGGGGCTTGCCCTTGTGGCTTGACCAATGTCGTCTTTAGGTCAGCCATTAACATCAAGATAGTTGGGAGATCCTTGGTGGGTGTTACGATCCTGCTGTCACTTACATTCCCTTCTACCTCAGCCTCCTCCAGTTTCGTTTATGGTGGGGAGGGAGACATGAGGGCTTCAGGAACCGAGAGTTATTTGCCTCCGGAAATCTGTGCTGGTGATAAGGGAACCTCCCTGTTTGTAGATCTCAGGACATCTGCAGAGCAAGGGAGACTGCTGTCCCGCAGGATTGCGACCCCTGCAAGTCAACTAGTTACCGTTGTACGGCGGTCAGGGGTGCCTGAGGAAGGCCACACAGATTACGGAGGGGAGCGGGTGCAGAGGGGGTGCGAGGCGCCAGCTTCTGCTGTCCTCAGCCAGCCTCCTGCTCCCTCATCCTCCCGACTCGGGGTGTCGCTGTGCGGGAGCCGCAGACCTGCTCTTCCTCCGGGTGGCATTGCTCCATTTCTGTCCTCAATGCTCCTTCTCTTTTCCTTTGTTCTCTGAGTTCTGCCCGCTCAGGGTTCCCTCTCTGAGCGAGGTCTCGTAGCTCTGCTTGGATGACTTCCTGTGTGGGGACACTTGCTACGTGTGTGTTTCCGGGTACACCCTCCTGCCCTGCTTCTGTTGGGCGGTGAGCGTCCCTCTCCTTTTGTTTTTGGTGCCAGACCCGAGCAACCACAGTCACTCCCAGTGCCGCGAAGCTGTTGCTCTGTGCCTGTGTCTGGGGGTTCATAGCTCTAGCTCCTACAGTTAGGTCCTCGACCTCTTTTTGCGTTGATTTTGTGTGTGGTGTTGGGTCAGCGTCACCTTCGTTTCTTTACACGTGGGTGTCTGGGGTCCCAGCACCACTTGTTGGAGACGTTCTCCTTTCCCTGCTGCATGGTCCCGGGGCCCTACTTGAATCATTCGGCCACATACGTGACGGGCTGTCTCTGGGCTCTCTGTCCGCCCCACGGTCCGTGTGTCCGTCTTTATGCCAACACCACAGTATCTCAATGGCTATAGCTTTACTGTAAGTTCTAAAATCAGGAATGTGATATCTCCAATTTTGCTATTTTTCAGTATTATTTTGGCAATTGAGAATTTATTGTTCATTTTGGAATGAAATTTTTTCCCCTGGATCAGCTCTTTGTAAGGGTCCTCCCTGCCCCCTTCTCAGAGACGCAGGGTGTGGGGAGCTAGCCGTGAGCAGCTTGTGGGCACAGACGGTTGTCCGTGGGGGAGCCTGTCCTGCGGGGGAGCCTGGCCCCAGTCCTCCTGAGAGCCTGTCCCGCAGGGAGCCCGTCCTCCTGAGAGGCCCGTCCTCCTGAGAGGCCGTCCCCAGAGAGCCCATCCTCCTGTCCCATGGACAGCCCATCCTGCAGGTGTTCCCATCCCCCAGAGAGCCCGTCCTCCCGAGAGTCTGTCCTGCGGGAGAGCCCGTCCCGAGGGAGAGCCTGTCTGGGCAGCTCTCTGTCAGCAGCTTCTTTCCTGCAGCCTGACTGACCTCTCGAGCCTTCTGACACCAGCCCTGCTTGTGCAGCTCTGTCCTCGGTGACGCAGGGTCAGTCTGGAGCACACAGGGAACGTATTTTGCAGGTGCTCTCTGAGACCGGCTGCTGCTCTCGGCACGCTGGTGCCTCCTTCTGCGAGGACCCCGCTGGCTTCACCTGCTCTCGGGAGCCTGTGCCTGTGTCGTGGGGCCTGCAGACTGTACATGTTTCCTACTTCCTCTGAATACAAAGTCTGAGCTTTTAAATTTCTTGTTTGATTACTTTGGGGGGTCATTCTTCTCATCATCTTAATGTGATTTCTAGAAGGAAGTAGAAAAAGCACGTATTCTGTGACGTGGGACTGTGAGAAAGGGCAGCAGGGCAGTGTGGTCCCGTGCCTGCTCTGGGCCTGGGGTTGGTGAGGGCTCCTCCACGCCCCTGCCCCCTCCTGCCCTGCAGGGCCGAGCCCAGGCTGGGGGAGAGGACTGGGACTGTTGCGTTCAGCACCGCGGACAGCTCCAGGGCATCCCACAGAAGCCCCTCACCCTCAACGGGGCCTCCATCCCTGGCAGCCTGTCCCCCCACAGGGATGTCTCCTCCCTGATGACCCCAGGGGCCAGGGCTGTCCTGGTGCTCATCACTGGCAGGCGGGTGTGCAGTCAGGGGTACCGCTGTGGGCGGGGCTGAGGGAGAGCTCTCTCACCAGGTGACCCCTCTGCGGTGGGTCTGCGTTTCCCGGTGCTGTGGGGAGCAGTAGGCTTTGGGGCCCTGGGCTGTGCTATGGCCTGCCCCCGGCCACCCTGCCGCCCCTGCCAGGTGGCGCCTCTCTGTGATTTAGCTCTGCTTTGGTCCCCTCCCCTCCACCTTCCCTGAGACCCTGCTGCTGCTCTTGCCCCTGTCCTGTGGTGAGGGTCCTCTCTCCCACGCTGCTAACCTGCTGGTGTCACTCCAGCTGCGCCCAGCCTCCCCGCCCTGAGTGCCACCGCACCCCTGCTGCGAGGGAGGAGCGGGTGTTTGTGGTCTGGGTGGTGGCCCGGTGACGACTGACTCCTGGAGGGCAGGTTCCTGTGGCTGGGGTGACGGCAGGTGGCAGGGCCAGGGGAGGCTTCCCGGTGGTCGGATGTGTGGCAGCCTTGGTAGGGTCACCCTGCTGTTGGTGCTGCTCCCAGCGCGGCAGACACGGGAGTGAAGCCACACCCGGACCCCTGCCACGTCGATGTGTTGGTGCTGTGAGTGATGGTGTCTGCGGGAGGAGCGCTCAGACCCGTGTCTCCTCCGCTCGCCTGCGTGGGGCTGAGTGCCCCAGCGCCCCGTATCCTTTCGTAAGGGAGAAGGTGTTCTGGGCCTGAGGTCGTAAGGGTGCGCTGTTAGGATTGAGGTTTCATGTATGTGCTTTGTCCTCTTTCCCTGCGACCGGGGGCTCAGCATCGCCGTCAGGCAGCCCCTCTGTGCCTGGCCCCACACGAGGGGACCTGGGGCTCTGCGGTCTCATGGAACATTCTCACTGGTGCCCGTGGTCATCCTTCCTTGCTGGCCTCCATGCAGAGAGCTGACCCCCAGGCCCAGTTGATCTCCAGCCTGATGAGCCCTCCCGATAGCTGCGGCCTGGTGGGCGGGGCAGCACGGACCCTGGCAGGACGTGGGACCCGGGTTTCTATCCCCCCTCGGCCCCTGACTGGGCTTCCTGGGCAAGATCCTGCCTCTCTGCGCCTCAGTTTCCCATCTGAAGTGTAACAGTCAAGGTTCCTTTCCCGTGGGTCTGAGGGTTAGATGGTGACCAGGTGGGCTGTGCCCAGGCAAAAGGGGGCCATGGTGCCCCCAGCCCTGTCCCCACCACCCACCCCTCCTGCAGCAGAAGTCTCCAGGTCTGAGCAGGACTGTGGCTTGTGGGTCTCGTGCAGCTGGGGGTGGCCGTCATCCCCACCCCGTGACTCAGGCTGTCTTCTTGCCTGTTTGCTGCTACCGTCCTGGGAGGGGGCTCAGTGGGCGGGGCAGACAGCTGGGTGGTGGGCAGATCCAGGCCTGGAAGCCTGGCCTCCTGAGGCCTCCCCAGAGAGTGGGGGGGGGGCAGAGGCGGCACAGCAGGCAGAGAGAGAGACGGGCGTGTGTGGCTGCCGCCCCGTGGCTGCCATCCTGACTGCCGCTTGGTGCCATCAGTGGCCGTGCTTCACCGTGGCCCGTCCTGGGCGCTGGTCTGGGAGGAGGCTGGGGTGCCTGCCTGGCGCCGGGTGTGATGTGGAGTCCAGGTTGCTATAGCAACACCCCGAGGTGCGCCACCGCTGCTCCCCCAGCTGGGCCTCCTCTGCCTCTGGCTTGCGGCGCACACGGGCATGTGGGGCTGAGCGTCTGGCCTGGGTGGGCGCCCAGGGGGGATGCAGAAGTGCGTTAGGGGGATGGGCTGAGAGTGGCTGAGAGTGCCTGCGGGCATGACCTGAGGCTCTGTGACTCAGGGTCTCCTTGGCCATATGCCCCTTAGCGAGGTGAGGGTGTGTGCCGAGGTCATCTGTGGGGGAGGGGACCTACTCCACCTGTGGCCGGCACCCCCCAAAGGAAACGGGAAAGTCAGAGTTGTGAGCCGCTCCTCTCTCGTGCCCCGCCCTTGGCAGGGGATCTGGGGTCCGGCCTGCCTGGGGCAGCCACCTGCTGTGGGAGAGGATGCCCGGCATCCACGTGTCTGTCGCCAGCAGCCAGTCTCTGGCCACACTCATGGGCCACCTTGGCAGACAGATGGCCAAGGGACCTGCTTCTGCGCAGTCCTGTGGGGGTCTTGGCCAAGTCTTACTCCTGAACTGCACAAACGGGAGCATGTGCCCAGGACCTGGGGGATGGCTGTGCCCGCCTCGTGGGGACGTCTGGGAAGGTCTCGTCTGGCCCGTCCCATCCCGTCAGGGTGGCTGTGTCTGTGCTGTACTGTGGGGAAAACCCCGCGGAGGAAGTGGAACAGAGCTGCTGCCCTCAGTCTCCTGCCTCTGCCTCCTTCCCCTCCTGTGAGAGCCATGCCTGCCACGGCCACCGCCCCTCCCTCCAGACACCCTGACCTGCACCTCACTCAGCCCCTCAGAAGTCGCCGGCCTCGACAGCAGAGGTCATAGGGTGTGGTAAGGAGAAGGCTCAGGGCCTGGGCCTGGGCGAGGGTTGGCTGCCTCGTGCTGACTCACAGCCCTGGTGTCCGGCTGTGGGTCAGTCACTCATCCGGACATTTCCTGAGTGGGCCAGGGGCTGGTGGTGCGGAGGTGGCTGCAATGGGCGCCGACCTTGGGCCGCCTGTGGCTGCAGGGGGCGGCACGGACAGTAGTGACGCCTGGGGACATAGGGGTGTTTGCCCAGTGCTCCAGGAGGAAGGGCTGGGGCCGGGCCAGGTTCCCTGGGCGCCCATGGGTGCCTCCCTCTGGCTCCTGTCTCCTGTGGGACAGAGAAGAGGCTCTTCAGACACAGGGAGGAAAAAGACTGGACCCGTCTCCCCCATCTGAGCGGCTTGCCCTTGTCGGGTGGTTCAGGGACTTGAATAGGCGAGGGTGGTCTAGGCTGGGTCTCTAGCCAGGGTCTTCTGGCCCTACGGAGCCACAGTGGCCTGTAGCCCTAGGGCTGGCGGCAGAGGCCAGTCTGCTCCTGGAGGGGAGGCTGGGTGGGGCCCCCAGGCTGCGGAGCCCGGCTGCCGACCTCTGTGGGGACTGGGAGGCCCGGCTGCCGACCTCTGTGGGACTGGGGGGCCCGGCTGCCGACCTCTGTGGGACTGGGGGGCCCGGCTGCTGACCTTGGTGTCGCTTCCATCTGTCCATGGCCCCTCTTCTGTCTGTAGTGCCCTGGGGGTGTTGGAGGCTCTTGGGGGACAAGGACATTCCGGGTTGGATGGACCTGTGACGTGTGGGTCTGTCCCTGAGAACCGAGTCAGGAAATGCAGGTTCAGGGCTCACCGTGTGCTCCAGCCAGGCTCATGTGCTGACTGAATCCAGGGTCAGCTGGGGCTCCTCCTGGGTTGGGCTGCGGCTGGCTGGGGTGACAGCCCCCTAGTGACCTAGGACCCGCCCGTGGCTCACCCGCCCACGGCCTCCTCTGCCCTGTCCCTCTACCGCAGCGACCGACTGGTTCTGTGACCGCCTCGGCGTGTCCTCACGCACCCCGCAGGGCCCAGTCGGCGCGGACGGGTCAGTGTTGGCACTCTCAGCCTTGTGCAGCCGTCACCACGCAGTCGCCCCGGGGTTTCATCCTTCGGGTAGAGCCCGGCCGCCGCCGTCACCCCCCACCCCTGCCCTGCATCCACTTGGCCGCCCCCGGTGTGCGCCTTGTCTGCATAGATGGGTCTGTCATGGACATTTCGTGCAAACGGAGTCCGCCGTGCAGGGGCCCATCTCTGCCAGCGGCACCGGCGGCCCGTCTTGGGGTGTCTCCCGGGATGACACTCAGCAGGTGGAGCTGCCCCTCCCAGTCTGTCATCGGCACAGCGATGGGGTTTGGGGTGCTGGAGCGGAGGCCCCGGCACGCACAGGCCTCACGGGTTCAGTTTGGAGCCTTTCGGCTGCCGTGTTCACCCGTGAAGTGGCCGCTGCCAGCCAGATTGAGCACGGGCTCCCCGGAAGGTCTCCCCGCCCCTTCTGGCCCCTGTGCCCCCTGGTGACCCCAGCAGCAGACGTGCGTGTCGTGTGTTCTAGACTCTCGGGTGTGTGGTGTCGTCCAATGTGACCTCCTCGTGGGCTGGTTTCCTGTGCGTGACCTGGCGTCCCTGTGTGTCGCGTCTCGGCAGGCCCTGTGTCCCTTGGGGGGATGGACGGGCAGGGGGTTGTCCTTTCTGTTGGGCTGAGTCTGGGCTGTTCTGTGCGTGGGAGTGACGACCGGGAGCGGGGGTGTCTTTCCACAGAACCATGCAGCAGGTGTCCCCGGCAGGGACTCCCACAAGCAGACCGCACTCCGCCCACACCTCGGGGTGACTGAAGGGAGCACGTCCGGCTTGGTTCTCTCTCCAGCTGGCCTGTCTCCCCGGTGGCTGAACGTGTACCGTCAAGGCTGTTGAGGGTCACGATGTCGTCCTCGGCCTTAGGGGCCCGTACACATGTGGCTCTTCGCCGTTGGGTGTCTTGGCTGTTTCTGGGTTGTGTTGTTTATTTTGCATGTTTCTGAGCAGCTCCCGTCCGACTGGCGGGCATGCAGGCGGGGTGCGGGCTGTGTCCTGCCGCCAGCATCCCAGCGCGCTGTCCCGGCCTTCCCGCTGCGCCCGGGCGCCCCAGGCTGCTCTTACGTGGCTCCTCCCGCAGGCGGGCCGTGCCCGTGTCTTCCTCGCAGCGACCGCGCCGTCCTCGCGTGTTCACGGCACCTCGAATGTGTTTAAAACTCATGTTGTATGAGTGCGTCGCATGCGAACGGGAGCAGCCTTTGTCCTGTTCGTGGCGCCTGTTTCTACGTGCTGGTTGTCTCCTGGTTCTGCCCGTGTTGCGTTTTAATTTACTAAAGCTTTTTGTTTGTTTGTCTGATGTGCTGCCAAATGTGCTTTCTCTGTGTGTATGTGACGTTGCGTTGCTGTCTTACTTCTGACTTGTTTTTCAATCTCAGCCTCCCGTCCACCTGGACCGTTCTGGTCGAGGCTGCGAGCTGGGGAACCGGCTGGTAGGTCTGTCCGAGCACCGGCTCCTGGAAGGGGTGGGGATGGGCTCTGGGTGGGAGGGCTCCTTCCTTAGAGCCTGTGTGAGCTCAGGTGAGGCTTCCACCCGCCTCGTGCGCCAGGTCCTTGCTGAGGGCTGTGTCTTGGGTGAGGCCCCGTGCGGTGGCCACATGGGTGAGCTCCTTGAAGCCCACTTGTCCTTGACCCCTGTCCTCGGCTGTGTCCCTGCCCAGCCCAGGTCCCGACGGGGGCGGCCGGAAGCTGCTGCTTCCCGGGGGGAGGTGGGCTTTCTGCCATGGGTGTCGGGGGTGGGTTCCTAAGTGTTCCTTTGGATCGGAAGCTCGTTGCCCCAAGGCTGTGGCCCCGGGGGTCCTGAATCTGGCAGCCCTTGGTCCTCGGCTTCTCCCCTCACCCTGCCCTTCGCCTGGGCCACCCGCGGGGTTCTCAGGGCTCCCTGCACAGAGCAGGCCTTCCTTGTGGGCAGACTGGGGACTGGGGACTCAGACCTGGTGGCACCTGCCATTTCCTGCCCCCCCATCCGGTAGAGGGAGCAGGTCCCAAGCGTCCCGCTGGGTGTCCCTCCTCCCTTTCTCTGTCCACGCCGTGCTCCGGTTGCTGTCTGCACCCGGGCCGGGGGGGACCGAGCTGCGTCTCCTGCTTTTAAGGCCCTGCTGTTCCTCCCGGGACGTGGACGGGCAGGCGCGGTGCTGTTTTTAGCGGGAATGACTTGACTCGTTCCTTTAAGGACCACGGCTTTGCGCGGCTGCCGAGTGCACTATCACAGACTGGGCAGTGGGCTTGGCCAGGAGGCATGGCCAGGACTGCCCAGTGGGCTGGCCCTGCGGCCGGCAGCTACCCGGCACATCCTGAAGGGCAGAGCCAGCTGCTGCCCACCCCAGGGCCTGCGGGTGCCCGTCTCCTCCTCCGCCAGCCCACCTTCCTCTTTCTCGCAGGCACTTAGCGGCCCAGGGGCGGGGGCAGGCCTACTGCCACCCATACGTGCACTGTGGTGGGGGTCCCCTTGCGGTCTGGCCTCTCTGTGCCCACTCGTGCCTCTTTCCCGCTGCAAACTGTTTTCACTGAGGGACCTGCGGGTCAGGGGTTTCCCACTTCTGAAGGGCTGTGCTTGGAAGCCGGGTTCCCGGCGGCCGGGCTGTGGTCTTCTAACGTGTCCCTGTCCGTGGATTTGGAGCTAACGCCCTGCTTTGCTGCGCTCAGCTGCCCATTCGCTGCAGACTGCAAAGGGCCGGCGGCCGTTTGATCCTGCTGGTTGCCCTCTCCTGCCTGCGTGACTCCTCCCTCCCTCCCTGTCGTCCGTCTGTCTGCCTGCTGGGGCCACAGTGCCTGCTGGGCTCCCTCGGCAGCGGGTCAGCCCAGGTCGTCCAGCTTCGGAGCCCCAGCCAGCGGGGCTGGGTTGTGTCCCCGCAGCTGCCCTCGACCCCTCCTTCGCCGCTGGCCCTTCTCCACCTCCCCCTGCCCTCCCGGCCCCGCCCCCGACACCCCTCCCCCTCAGGCCCACCCCCTCAGGCCGTCCTCCCTGGGCCCCGCCCTCCCTGGGCCCTGCCCTCCCGTCCCCCCCCACCAGGCCCGCCCCCTGGTGTCCCTGTGTCAGGGCAGACCCTGGCGCGGCCGAGGGGCTGGTGACGTGGTGACTCTCAGAACTGCTGCGTGGTGGTCTCGGGGTCTCCCGCTGTCACAGTTCCCGCCTGTCGCCAGCCCAGGCTCCTGCAGCAGCCGGGAGCAGGACCTGGGGGACCGTGGCCAAGGGGCAGCCCTGGCAGGAGCTCTGAAGTCCGCCCTGGCCTCCTCCTGGAGGGCAACCATGACTGCGTTGTCTTCACGCTCTTCTGGTGTCTTGGGCAAGTTGGGGGTCGGGTGGAATGTCGGGGGGTGGGGAGAGTCCTGGAGTCACGGCCCTCCCCTGCCTCCCTCCTGGGTTGGGTGTTGGCTCCCCTTCCTACTCGTGTGAGCCTGGCCCAGCGGGGCCTTGGGCTCCCAGGGCCCTTAAGACGGCGGCGCTGTGCCATGACGGGCTGGGGCATCCGAGCAGGCCCCAGCGGGGTCTGCGCCCTGTGGCCGCTTCGGAGACCAGAGGGTGCTCCTCCCAGGGACCCGGTCCTGGGCCTGCCCTCCGCTCTCTTTTCTTCTCGTGGCACCGCACCCCGGCTGGGCTGGGGGAAAGTGCCAGGAAGAAGGTGGGGGTCCGAGTGGCTGGGCGGCCCGAAGGAGCAGAGGAGGGGAGCAAAGCAGGGAGAAACCAGACGCAGGGGTGGGGCCGGGCCCTGACGAGCCCACCGGACCAGCTGAGCCGGGGAGGTGGCCCAGTGAGGACAGTGGGAGGACATTCCACGGAGCCAGTGTCCTCCCTGAGTGTCCCTGGGCGGCAGGGCCATGGGCAGCGCCTGGTCTCGGAGGCCTGGGGGAGGAGGGGGCTGGGGGCCCATCCTGTGGGTGGCCTTTCCTTTCGCAACCTTTGGGTGTTGTGTCCTGCTTGGGAAACTCTCCGCACATGGCTAGAGGAGCTCACCGTTTCATTTCCGCAGACCCTTTGAGCTTGCACCCAGATAGCCACGGGCCATTAGGAACGTGTTCTTTTTACTGGGGTGGGCCTGGACCTCTCTGTCGTCCCCCACGGCAACCAGATGTCCCAGCGCTGCTTATCAGATGGTCCTGCTTTGGTTGGGGACGCCCCATTCCTTACCTGGCCGCTCTGTTTTCAGACGTCCTCATTCCACTGGTGTATGTTTTCGTGCAGAGTTTCAGCTGTAGAAGATTTCCGGTGGTTGTGGGGAGAGATTTCGCATGCCTGGAAGTTCGGTTTGGAATGAGCGTTCTGTGGTTTTCGGTCTGTGCACAGAGTTGTGTGTCCACCGTCACTCTCCAGTTCCAGAACATTCCCGCCAGCCTAAAAGAAACGGCACACCCCGAGTGGTCCGTCCCCAGACCCCTCTGCCCCTAGCCTCTGGCAGCCTCCTGCTGCCTGTTCGCGCAGATCTGCTTCTTCGGGACGTGCCTGGAAAGTGGAATCGCACATGCGTCGTTTCCGTGTCAGACCCCCTCAGTCCACAGGATGTGCTCCAGACCCGCGCGTGTCGCCGCCTGGGCCAGCGCTCCCTTCTTGGGGACGTCGCGGGTCTGGGGAGAGCGGTCCCTTCTGCGAGTCTGTTTGCCCTCGTCCTGGCTCTCGTCAGTCCTGTGGTTTCCCGCGGGACCTCCCCGCCAGCCTGCCCCGCTCTGGAAGGATGCTTGCTGGTGGTGTTATCGGGGTGGAGAAGGCACGTCTTCATGAGGTCCGAGAGCTGGGGCTGGCTCTTTGTCGTCGTGGGTCGTTCTAAGGTTTCCCGTGACCGGTGCTTCCTGTCTGCCTCCACGTGCGCGGAAGTCGGTTCCCACGTGTGCGGGCTTCGTCGTTGCCGCTGCGAATGGGGTTTCTCTGCCCGCCTGGCCTCCTGCCGGGCGTCGGTGTGTGCAGAGGCTGCTGTTCTCTGTGAGCCCCTCGCTGGCTGCTCTGCCCACAGCTCGGACTCACGGCGTCCCGTGTGCATTTGGCGAGTGTGCCGTTGAGCCAGTGGCCACGAGGGACCGTTGCTTCCAGCCCTCTGTCGTCTTGCGATGACCCCTGCTGTCCAGTGGCCCTGGCCGCTGCCTCCAGAGCAGAGTTGGGCGGTGCTGGGTGTGGAGGTGCCCAGGCCACCTTCTGGACCTTTTATCTAACTGGTATTGATTTCATCATTTCTAGAAAGTTCTTCAGCGCTTGCATCAGAAATGTGGTTGGCGCCTGTGGGGAGCCTGTAAGTCTTTGCCTTTGGTCCGTTAGTTGTGTGGTCTGTTGGGCTGGTGGACTTCTGGACAGCAGACATGCCTCGCGTTCCTGGGACAATACGGAGCGGGGTTCTGAGTTTTGTCTTTGAGGGTTCTGTTTGGTGCTCTTGCGTCCATGCCGAAGCTGTTTGCCATTTGTGTTTGGACGGCGCTTCTCGGGCTTGGAGACGGGTGCTACACACGCTTCCTTACAAAGCGTCAGGATGCCTCCCTCACCACCGGCAACCCGGAATGCTCGTCGGAGCGCTGGGGATGTGGCAGGACCCCCGCACCGCCATCTGGCCCTGGTGTCGCTGCGGGTGGCTTCGCGGTAACTGTTTCTGTTTCTTCTCTCTGGGTTCGTCTGTTTAGGCTGCCTCCCGTGGGTCGCTTTCGGCAGACTGCGCTTTCCTAAGACGGAACCCCTTTCCTCGGGGTTTGACAACTGATTTGCACAGGGATTTGCAAGTGGGGCCTTAGGCTGCCTTAACCTGAGCTCTGGCTCCGGGCGACTCTTCCCTCGGAACGTTCCAGGTTGCACACGCGTGCTTCCACTCTCTCTGCTTGAGTGCGCTCGCTCCCGGGCCGTCGTCTTCGTGAGTGTGTTTTAGGAAACTGGATTTTGCTTTGTAAGTTAGGGCTGCTGCTTTCTGTCTTCTGCCATGTTAATGCTTACGTTTATTTGTGTTGTTTCTTTTCTTTGGTTGCCCTTGGATTAGTGTGTTGTTTCTCTTGAACTTTTTTAAAGCATAGGTATATTCATTAAAGAATCTTGGGCTGTGAGTGACGGAAAACCGGACTGAGCTCGTGGGAAGGGGCATGTGGGGGATGCGGCGGGTCTGGGGAATGGCCGTGTTCCCGCACAGCCCCCTCGGCGTGGCCTCCTGGCGTGCGAGCTGCTTCGGGCTCCCGGGCTGTGATGACAGACGGCAGGGCCGCGGCTGCTCCCAGCCGAGGGCACATGGGTGACGGCCACCCAAGCAGACGCCGTTCCCAGGCGCTGCCCTCCGCGCTCAGAGCCCCTGTGGGGCAGGCGTTGAGCGAGCTGCTCTCAGAAGACGGTGCCGCGTGCCTTTTCCTACAGCTTCCAGCTGAGAAATGCGTTTGCTTTCACCTTTTGTCACGAGACACGTAGCGTTACGAATTTCCTCTGATCGCTGCTTTCAGGGTACCTGATCACCATTCTTATGCAGGGTTTTCACTTTTGGGGTTTTTATTTTTTTTTTAGAATTCTCTTAATTTTAGTATTTTTTTCTTTTTTCCCCTAAGAGTTGTTTAGTGGCTTGTGCTTAAAATGGGAGGGACTTCTTAGTTTTAGGAAGCATTTAAACTGTGCCCGTGCTGACGCGGGACCTTCATCCCCACGTCTCGAGCGCCCGTCCACGGACACAGGGCGCCTTTGCTCGCCTTTTGTTCAAGACACACTCAGTCCTCTGTGTTCAGATCCTGTACCTTCCGGACAGACTTACTTCTAGAGTTTAAAAAAGTCTGCAGTGAGTTTTAATTTTATTTTTAACTTAATATTTTTGGACACAGTAATTTTAGATTAAACAAGAGTCCCCAGATTAGCGGGCGCGCTGCGCGTGCCACAGCCCCCTTCCCCGCAGTGGCTCGTCCTTCCGCGCGTCCGTGTGCACACGCACGTGTTTCCTTCTGCATGGCTTGACCGGGAGCTGCAGCCGCGATGCTCCCGGGTCCTGGGCTTGGTGGCCTCTCACACAGGCACAGTGCGGGGATGCCGTCGGGAAGGTAACACGGATGCGACACTCTCGTCTCAGGGTCGTGTTCGTGTCCACGGGGCAGAGCTTGTGAGCGGCCGTGCAGGGGCCAAGCTGGCAGGTCACTAATGTCACACACACGCAGTCTGCTGAGCACGGAGTTCACATGCACCTCCAAGCTCCCGTCGGGGCAGAGGTGATGCTGGGGTGAGGGAGGGGTGAGGGCAAGGCTCGTGGTCCGGCAGGAAGACCCCCGTGAGGTGGACCTGAGCCCAGAGCCTGCTGCCGAGAGAGGGCTGGGGAGGGGTGGGCGGGAGCCGCTGCCACGACCGGGGTCGATGGGCGGTGGCCGCTCTGAGATCCTGCCTGTGCCTGTGATTTGGAAGAAGTCACTTTCTCTCTCTGAGTTTGGTTTTCTTATATTAAAAATGTTTGATTAGATCTGGGCGTCCCCAGCCCGGGGGATTCCACCCCTCCGCGAGCCCATGATCGCCGCCCGGCCTTCTTCGCGGCCCCTGCAACCACACACGCAGCCCAGATGTTTTCCATGTGTCGGTCCTGTCTTGCTGTCCGGTGTGACCAGCCTTGGCCCCAAGTCTGGTGACGTCGAGGCCTTCATCCAGGCTCTCAGGCTGGTTTGGCTTTCAAGCACCCCACGTGGCCGACGCGTGTCCGTGGGCCTGTCTGTGGGCCGCAGCCCTTGGAGGGAGGTGTGGGTCCAGATGGCGGCAGTCCCCCGACGGCTTTCGCAAGGCTGACTCGTGGAGTCCACGCGGCCCTCCCATCATCAGGCAGCCTGGGCCGCTCGGCCGCCCGGAGCTGCGGGGGTGGGACCGGGCATCCCCGTGGGCTCACCGTGCCCTCCTTGGGGCAGCGCTGTGGTCTCTAAGCAACGCAGCCCTGGGCCTCCCGGGGTTGGCGGCTGGGCCCGGGGGAGCCGTGCCGGGCGGTGCGGGCTGCAGGTTTCCTCTCCGCGGGCCCCCAGGTGAGCAGACGGTGGTTCCCAGCAGGGGATCCGGGGGTGGGGGCGGCCAGCTTTCCTTCGGGAGCACCGCGTGTGTCTCCCCCTGCTGACACTCCGCACACGGGAGGCGCCGAGGAGCGCCTCTGTGTCGGCACTTCTCCGGGTGTGGGCTGCGTCCTGTGACTCTGCTCCAAGCCGGCTCTGCTCGCTCTGGTTGGGTGGGTGAGACGGAAAGGACACTGAGCTGCAGAGCAGCAGAACAAGCCCGTGGTCGGGGCTGTGGCCTGGCGGTGTGGCCCGAGGGGGCTCACCGTGTGTCTAGGGTGGGCCGGGATGGTGGGAGGGAGATGGCGAGGTTTTGCCTGAAAGCAGGGGTAGCCAGGGGTGTGGTTGTGCAAGGTGGGGAGGAAAGGCAGGGCAGGGGGCGCAGGGGGAGCCCTGGGGCTGGTGCCGGGCAGAGGGGGGAGGACTCGGGTGAAGGACAGCAGCCCAGGCCAGAGCACAGGCCGGAGGGCCAGGTCGCCAGGGCTGCTGGCAGGGCAGGTTTGTGTGGCCGCGTGCTTGGGGTGAAGGTCCACATGATGGCGTGTCACCCCTCCTTGTCTGTGCCCAGCTGGAGCAGGAGGTCCCCGAGGGCACTGTGTGATGCTGATTTTGCTGTGTCTCCTTCACGGTGCAGGTCAGGTCCACTGGACCAAGGCCGAGATGAACTGATTCATTCCTCACTCTGGTCCTCTGAGGGCCGGGCAGCGCCCATGTTACAGATGAGAAACGGACCCCCCCCCCGGGAAGGACCTGCTTTCCATCTTTGGGGTCCCCTTCAGCTTGCAGGAAGCAGGGTCTGTTCTAGGGCACCCCAGTCTAGAAAATACTGTTCTGTGTCTGCTGCCAGGAGGTTCATCCGTAGTCTCCGGAATTCACTGCCTCTGAGCACCCCAGGCCGATGGAGGAAAGCTGCAGGCAGGGGCGTGTCCTGCTTGGGAGCCCGTCTGGGGCAGAAGCGGCCCTGTCTCAGCGCTGGCCCCGGAGTCCAGGTCACTGGAGCTCAGCCTAGAGCTGTATCCGGGTGCTTCCTCCTGACCGGGGTCCAGTGACGTCCTGCTGTCCGTCTGACTTCCTCCTGGGCCAAGGGGCTTTGTTCTGGGGGCAGGGCTGCGTTGCTGGGGCGTTCCCTGGCACCTTCGCTTCCTCTGCTGCCCAAAGAGCAGGATTTGGGCCGTGCCAGGACTGTTGGCCCCCTCCAGGCTGCTGCTGGCAGGGGGCGCGGGGAGGTGGCCGGGGAAGAGCCTGGCGCCAGCCCCGGGGGCACAGGGCTGGAGGAGGCTGGCCAGCCTGGCTCAAGGAAGCTGCCCAGTGGGAGGCCTCCTTGGGAGCTGACCTTGTTCCTGTGGCCTCTGGCCTACCCCTCTGGGGCGGTCCAGGGCTATTCCTGGGCACTGCAGCCCGGCGGCATCTGTCCCGCCCTCCGGCCGGGCCCTCATGCCGCTTCTGCCCAGCCGGGCCACCAGTGGCTCCAACTTCCTTTGTCCAGCTGCCCCTCCCTTCTCATCTGGCTCTGCCCGCAGCCCGCCCTCGCTCGCAGGGGAGCCGGGCCGTGAACTGCTGTGGCTGGGTGGGCGGGAGCAGCGTGGAGGAAGCAGCTGGCACAGCCCAGGCACGGGGCACCTGGGGAGCCTTGGGGCGAGCCTGTGGCCCTTCGCTCTCTGCCGGTGCCGGGCCCCCCAGGGGCTCGGGGCGCCGAGTGGCCGGCTGGGCCGGGCAGGCAGCAGGCAGGGGCTGGGTGCTGGCGTTTCGTGTTTCTGTTCCCCAAGTTGGGGTGCCTCTCCGTGGCTCGGGCCGTGGGCCACCTCTATCTCCCACACAGCCTGGACATGGGCTCTGGGCACAGCAAAATGGATCGCAAGTCAGACGGGTGGCGGCTGGAAGTCTTCTGTCCCTCCTGCCTCCATAGACCAGCCACTCATTGCCCTTCCCGTGCCCAGACGCCGCTGAGGGCAGCCGCCTCGGCCCCTCTGTCCCTTTCTTCTGCCCACCCTCCTGTGCTGGGCGCATGGAGACCTCTTGGGCTGCGAGAGCCCCTAGTGCTGTGCCCCCGGCCTCTGTCACTTCCTGCTGTCGGTGCTGGTCCTGTGGTGTGCGTGCCGCCCTCCCGTCCTTGGGCTGTGCTGCGCGTCTCCCTTCAAAGCCGGGTGGCCAGCTCCTTCCTGCTTCCGCGCGGATGTGGCTTGAGCTGCTTCCTCGGGGGCTACCAGACCCGCCCTGTCCAGGTTCTTGCCCCCAGGTCCCCCGGCCCCTGCGCCCTCCCGTTGGAGCCCTCATCATGGGATACTCTGGCTGACCCCCAACTAACATTCATGTCCCCAAGGCCAGGACGAGGCCACCGCGTTCACACTGGACACGGTGGACACAGGGTGTACCTGCCGAGTTGTGCCCCGGCCTCCCAGGTGCCCGCCTGGGCTCCTCGTCGCCCCTCCAGAACAACACGGCCTCTCTGGGGCCACCCGGCCGACATCAGAGGAGGGTGCTGGGTCCCCGTCTGGGCAAGCCGGTCAAGGCGGACACCCCCGCAGCCTGCTGCTGTTTCCAGACTCCTCTTTCTGGATGATAGTCTCACTGGAGTTTTAGAATGAAGCTTTGGTGTGTCAAGATGAATCACGTCTGAAGTTTGGAGGAAAAACGAGCCCTTCGCGGTCGTTTGACACAAAGCAGCCGTTCCTTTCTCCTTCCCGAGTTAGCTGCGTCTGAGCCCGCAGACCTGCGGACGGCAGGTGCTGCCCTCGGTCCTGGGCTCCGTCCGTCACTGCTGTTGCCCACCTGGCCTGTCGGCGTGCAGGGTGAGGACTCACGTGTGCGTTCACGCACGCGCTCGCACACACGCGCTCACACACGCGCGCACGTGCAGACCCGCACACACGCGTTTACGCACACGCATGCGCTCACACACACGCTTCCACACACACACGCACGTGCAGACCCGCACACACACAGCTCCTGAGCCCACATGTCCCCACATGCTGGAGCACTTGCGCACGCACACCCGAGCACACGCACGTTCGTCCGCTGCCCCTCGCTCCCCTGGACGCCCTCCAGGCTGCACCGTCCGTGGCAGGTGGAGGAGGCCTTCCCTGAGGACAGAACGCCGGGGGCCGGATCGCGCGGTGAGCCTGGATCGTTCTCCCTTCCCGCTCACTGCGATCCCCGGAGCCTGGCCGTGGCCCGATGCCGCCGTCTTCCTCTCTCCCCGAGGGAGTCTCTCTGGAACCTTCGGCCACCGCGCCAGCCGGTCCCTCCCCCAGCTCGGGCACAGCGTCTGCCCCGGGCTCTCCCCTTGTTCCTGCTGCCGGCGGCCCCAGCTGTTTCCGGGATCACCTGTGCTGGGCGGGGCACGGCCTGCGTCCTCCCCCGGAAGGACAGGGAAGGGCCGATCTCTGTCTGGAAGCGTCTTCTGTGCCGCTTGGGGCCGCCGAGGTTTTGGTGCTGTCTTTGTGGGCCGTGTACCCTGCAGGGCAGGCCCCTCCCAGTGCTCCGTGGCCATGAGCTCTGGGTCGTGCGTCCCCTTCCCTGGGCGTGTTTGTGTCCCCACGGTTGCTGTCCCCCCGACGTGGCGGCACAGTTGGTCCTGGCCGGTTGGTCTTTCCGCTCCCTCGGCGGGTGGCGTCCCCCACGCAGTGCCAGCCCCTCCCACTGAGCTCCACACTTCCGCGCCCACCACGCCCTTGCTCAGAGCCTGGCTGTGTGTTTTCTGGGCGCCGACAGCGGCCTAATGGGGGTTGGGCAGCGCCTCCTGTCTCCGGGGATGGGGGCGAGGGGCCGTGCCCTGAGATCACGGGCACCAGGGTCGCCCTGCCGGATCCCAAGCCCTTCTCTGCCGGCTGCCAGCCGCATGGCCTTGGGTGCCCTATCCCGCGTGCCTCAGTGTCCTCGTCTGCGTGTGAGGCAGCAGCGGGGTCTCCTTTCAGTCTCCGTGCGGACGGGGTGTGGGCCTGTGTAGGGCGTGTGGGACGTGCGGGCCTGTGCCTGGGGCTCCGCGTGCCCGCTGCAGGCTACCCCTTGACTCCGTCCTTCCCGGGTCTGCTTTCTCCACGTTGCGTCCCCCGAGTCCTGGGCTCCGTCTCCTCATCTGATGTGTTCCCCGTGCGGCCCAGGCAGGCGGGTGCCTGGGACCCGTGGAAGGAACACCACGTGCTTTCCCCAGGGGTCCCCAGAGTGTGCAGACTCTGGGCATCCCTGGGGGTCCCCGAGTCCCTGTCGGGTCCGCAGCAGCCCCTGCAGACAACTCCCCTCTGTGCGGCCAGATTCTGTCCTACGCTCGGGCCAGTGTCCCGTCACAGCTGACCGGAAGCAGGCGTGAGAACCAGCGCGTCTGTCGAGCCGCTCACAGAGTCGCCAAGAAGCAGACGCTCTGGCTCTTCACACCGAATGGTTTTGTCCGGGAGAATGCGGCTCTGTTCCGTAAAGATGTCAATTTAATGTGTAATGGGTTTCTTGTCACTTTGAAGCAGAGTAATATATCTTAAAAACGTCTTTTTAATTTCTCATGTAGTGAATGTTGGCAGATGTTACCCATGTAAGCCATAGTTCTCTGGGGTTCTGGGTGAGTCCTAGCCGCGGGGGTGCAGGCTCCCACCGACCCCGGGGACTTGGGCCTGCTTCCTGCCGCCCCCGAGCTCACCGGGGTCCGGCTGAGTGGAACCGCGGCTTGCAGGTGCGGAGAGCCCTGCCCAGCCCGCTGGGAGCGCTGCGTGAGCCGCGTGGCGTCGGGAACGTGTGGCCTGTCAGGCAGACACTGGGCGAGTCCCTGTGCTTCTAGTGGCCTCCGTGCAGACACCCAGAAAACCAGTGACCCTGGAGGGCCCCAGGGGTCCTTGTCCAGCTGGAGACGTCCCTTCTCCGCCATCCTGGAGCCATAGTTCGCTGGCGGAGGCGATCCCGTGTGTGGGATGCGAGCCGTCTCCGGCAGGGATGGCTGGGGTCGTGCTCAGGCGCCGGGACAGGCGGTGGTTTCTGTGCCCACCATCAGTGTGTGTCACCCGCTCTGTATGGCCGGCCTGGGGGCAGGTCCTCTCAGTACCCTGGCTTTGTGGATGAGGACCTTGAGGCCGGGGATGGTCATTGTCTTGTCGCAGCTCCGTAGGGACTGTGTCAAGGTGATTTCAGCCCCGGCAGCCTGTCCCTGGCCATCTGCTGTCTTGTGTGGCTCAGAAGGACTGAGCTGGAGCGGTGGGGGGCAGGTGCTCAAGCCCTGGGTTCTCAGCTCAGTGGGGGTGGGCGTCTGCAGGGGAGAGCACGGGGCCCTGGGGCTCTGCTTGGGACCACCACAGTCTTTGAGAGGTTATTCCCAGTGCTGTCCCCACACAGGACTGTGGGACAAGGGGGCACCTTGAAGGGGCTCAGTGGGGCCACTGCCTGGGCCCGGGAGGAGCCCAGCTGAGCTGAGATGTGGGCCTGGGGCCGCCTGGGGTGAGGAGGAAGTGGCGCGGGCTGGTGGGTGGGCGGGCAGGGGCCCGAGTGCTCCCTGAACCTGAGCACTAACTGCTGTCCTCCGTCCCCACCCGGGTTTGTCTCCTCCAGCTCTGCGGGAAGGCCCTGCTCTCGGTGAGAAGATGTCCTACGGATCCGTCGCTGGCAGTGGTGGCCCGGGGAGCCCTTTCGGGGGACCCTCCAGACAAGGCTATCAACCCCTAGGTAATGACAGCGGCTCGCAGTGCTGGCGGCGGGTGGGGGGCAGGTGGCAGTGGGTGGGTCTCTGCTGGCGTGACGGCAGCAGGGGTAGGTGGGTTCTTTCGCACTCACGTTGCCTGTGGCTAGGGGTGAGCGACCCCAGCCTTGGCTGGGGTGGGGTTGTGCGTGTTGGGCTGGGTCAGCAGCATGGGAGGCTTTTCTGGGTACGGCTGCCCTGCCGAGGGGGGCAGACTTGGTGTCTGAGGTCCTCCTGGCACCAAGCCAGCCCTCCATGGAGGTACTGAGCTGCTCTAGAGGTGCCCAGGGGTTTGGCCGCTGGCAGAGCGGATGGACGGCTTGGCCTGGTCTCCCTAATGACCGTGGGGTGCAGGCCTTAATTTTGCAAATCCAGAGGAGGAAACCGAGGCTTGTGGGGCCGGGGAGGCACCATGCTTCTGGCACAGGACAGAATAGCACTAAGTTGCCTGCCCTCTCCGCAGATGCCCTTGCCCCGAGGGCCGTGTTGGGGGCTTCCTTGCTGTTTTCTTGGGTTTAGCTGACCCGGCTCTGTCCCCACACCACACCTTGCTGGCTTTGCGCATCTCAGAACTTTGTTTATGGAACCCCAGGATTTGTCTTATCGGCTGTTTGCTAGTTCGGCTCCCGAGTCCCTGATGCTGTGAGTCGCTGTTCCCTTCTGTTTTCCTTCTCCGTGGCTGCGTGGCACCTGTTCTGGTCCACGTGTGAGGGCCACTGAGCGTGGGTGGCCCGTGGCAGTGGGGGGGGCTGTTGGCACTGCCTGGGATGCCCTTGGCGTCCTGGGCTCACCCGCGGAGTGGGGGCCGGTGTTGGAGGGTGAGTGTGTGCAGTCCGAGGGCCGGCGTGGTCTCCTCGGGCTTTCATCTACATTTCTGTGGCGACCACTGGCGTGGACCCATTGATCCTCCAGCGGACTCCCGTTTGCCATCATCTTACTGACTCGCCAGGTTTCCTGACGTGCTCTGGAAGAGCAACCCTTGTCTGCTCGCCCTGCGTCTCTTCAGTTGGCTTCTCGGTGTGGCACCTGCTGGGGAGTGTGCGTTCCTGGGGCGCGGAGTTCTCCTTTGGGGCTCGCTTGAGTGTGCCCATCTCTTCTGACTGGTCTGCGACCCTGTCCGGTGTGATGAATCCTACAGGAGAGGACCCTGTGTCTCGTGTACTCTCCTCAGACGCTGATGGGACTGTGTCCGTCTGTGGGCCTGTCCTCACTGTCCCCGGGCTTTGATCTTTGTGGGGTGGCGTGTGGGGAGGCGGAACCATGACCCCATGTCTCTCTCTCATCCACACGTGGTCCTGGGACTGTTTATTCAAAGTGCCGTCCCCTTCCGACAGAGCCGCAGGGTCGGAGCTCTGCGTTGACGGGCGTTCCCGTGTAGGTTCTCCCGGTCCGTTTTTCCTTTCCTGTGCAAAATCCCGCCTTAATTTTCCGAGTCCGCATTTCTGATGATTTTCACAGCAGGCGGCTCTACTTGTCTTCCCTCGGACAGGTCTCGGGTGTTTGCTCAGAACACGCATTTCAGCATCCCTTGTCAGGCTTGGAGTTTGGGCTGCGGCCGCCGTGCGTCCGCGGCGTGAACGTGGCGGGGACCAGCGTCCGTCCTGTTCGTGGGCTCCCAATTCCACGAGCACATGTGTCTCTTTCTCGAATCTTCTGTCACGGTTTTCAGTCAAGGTTTATAACTTTCATTATAAAGACTTTATATATCCTTTATTGAGTTTAACAAAAAACCCCGCCACATTTCTTGCTATTAGAAGAGGTACCGCTCGAGCATTACACGTTCCAAATCTTCGTGGCTGGTACACGTGTGCGACGATTGGTTTTTTTAAAAAAGCTTAGTCCAGAGATTTTGATTTTTAAATGCCTTGTTTTCAAACTTCCTAAATATGGACAGTTTCCAACACGGGGAAGCAGACGTGAGGAGGCAGCGGTCCCCAGTGCTGCCCCCTCTACCTCATCCAGAGTCTGCAGTGGCCGGTCCGGCTGCTGTGACCTCAGGCAACCATCGTGTCATTCCGTGGCAAGTCCCAGATGCAGCACGCCTCCCCTCGACCCGTGCCCGTGCCTCTGCAGTGGGGGGGGGGGGCTCCGTGTGCACATAACCAGAGCATCCCACGCACCCGGGCATCTCTGAGGGCTTGGCGGCTCCGTGGTGCATGGCAGGGCCGTGGAAGACCCGCGGGCAGCAGTCGACTGACCGGCCCTTCAAGTCTTTCTGACTCTCGAGATTTGCCTCCAGTGTTTTGACGTTTGTTTCTCTTTCTGTAGAAGTTAATTTCTGGAAGGAACCACGGTTTTCCTGGGGAGTGTCATTGGTTTTTGTCTGCTGGCTTCATGTTGTGCTGTTTTGCTGCGCTCCTGTCGACTGTAAGAATTTGGGGACTCTCAGGTGTTGTGTTTGGACGGGGTCGTGTGTAAGTGGCAGCATTTCTTTCTTCCCCCAACGTGCCCGTTCTCTCCACCTTTCCGAGCTGCCCCGAGCCTCTGTGACGCTGGGCGACGTGCTCCTGTCCCGCGTGGCATCTGGAAGAATGGGACTGCATGGTCCTGAAGTGTTTCTGGGGTTTTGCTCAGAAACCATCCAGGCTCATAAAACCGCGCTTCCCTCGCGGCGTGCTGTTGGACCAGCACTTCTCCCGTCATCCGCACCGTCCGGCTCTCCGTTTCTTCTTGGGTCAGTTTTGCTAAACTGCGTTTTCTGAGACACGTCTGCTTCACTAAAATGCGCGGATTTAGAGAACTTGACTGTGGACAGTAGCCGCTGGTGTCGACGGGGCAGCGCTGCGGTGTGGCCGCGGGCCCGGCCGGGCTCTGCCTGCCTCTCTCCGCGGCTCCTGCCAGAGCACGGGCGGTCGCGAAGGCCGAGGGCTGCACACGGCCCGCCGTTGTGGTGCCGCTGTTTTGTAACGGTCCCGGTATCCGCATCACACCCTCCGTTTTATTTCTCAAAGGGAAATTTGTACTTTCCCTATTTCCTTTTTTTATGATCAGTGTTGACTGAGGCTTGGCCGTTACAGTCTCCCCAAGAGCTGACTCTGGGATCGTCTACTGCGGGTCGCTCTCCGCTCGCACTTGTATCGTCTTCCTTCTGTCTTTGAGTTGAAGCTGTTTTATTTTTCTGACTCCTAAGTTGGATGTTTATCTTACGTCATTCATCTTCAGTTTTTGTTCTTTTGTAGTAAAAACTCTTGAGGTTGTGAGTGTGCGGGTGGTCACTGGTAGCTGTCAGACCTTCAGGGGTGTGCAGTGCTTTTAAATTAAGGTTCGGTTGTGTTTTCTTATTTGCATTATGATCTGTTCTCTGACTCAGGAATTGTTTTTTTTTTATTTATTTATTTTACTGTTTTTTCCCCCCTCGGATTTATTTAGAACCATAGTTCATTGTTTCTAACCGTTTTTTTTTTTTTTCCTAGTTGTTTCTTAAAAACGAGGTCTACTTAATTGCATTTTCGTCAGGAAAGGACCTACGTGGTCCTGATTTGTTGACCGTTGTCAAGGCCCAGCTGTTGCTGGCACCCCACCCTCTCCTCTGCGTGGGGACGCGGGAAGGCTCTCATGGTTGGGCTGGTGCTCCAGGCAGGACGCTGGGGCCAGGCGGAGACCCCCGTCTGCCGCTGCCATCACTCGGGACCTGCCGTGTGCCAAGCACCGCGGGGTACACGCGAGCCTGCAGGTGATTACGTGGAGCTTGGGGTGATCCCTTGTGGTAGGATCACGGCAAAAACCGGCAAAAAGCCAACTGGTAGATTACTAACACATAAAGAACTCACATAAATCAAAGGAAACCTTAAAAATATTCCTCCAAATGGGCCAGCCCTGTGAAGAGATAGGAAAGCCGACTGAGCCTACCCACTGCCCAGACAGACGGACTTGAAGGTGGCCGTGTGCCCGCGGAGCCGGTTTGCTCTGGAGGAGAGGGCGCAGGGGTCGGCTGCTCCCGGACCCCTTCGCCGCCCCTTCCCGGGCCGTGCCCTGCTTCCTCCTGCGCCACTAGGATATCATCAAGGCAGCGTGGGCCGAGAACGCGGGCGTGCGGTCACCACTGTGCTGAGGGAAGTGGCTGTGACGTGGGCGTCAGCTGGAGCTGCAGAAGGTCGCTGGGGTCGGGACACGGAGACAGGTGCGCGGAACGGAGGGAGGGGAAGCTGTGTCTGTGGTCTTCTGCCTGTGCGAGACCCCGCCCCGCGGTCAGTGTCCACCTCTGCAAACGGTCTTTATCGTTTCTTTCTAACTGTCTGTTGGACCTTCCCCCGTAACTGTGTCTCTTCTAATAATCAGGAGTGTTGACTTAGCCCCCCACCCCAAAGTTTAAGGGTCATGGGATTCTGGAGGGGGGCCCGGCCGGGCCCCTTCACAGGTGTCTGGACCACATGGGGTAACCAGGAGGAGGTGGGCGGGGCCTGGGCTTCCGTGACCGGATGCCAGCACGGGGACGTCATCACATGGTGATGTGGGCAGTGACGTGGCCACCGCCAGCTGGTCCCCTTTCTCTCTGCTCCCCACAGGAGGGGCTCTGGGGGCTCCGAAGCAGATGGTGACCCTGGTCACCAGGTGCCCGGACAGCTGTGCCTCTTCTCACACTGGTCTAGGCACGTTCCCGGGCCTGCAGGAGAGCCTGGCGGCGGCTGTCTGTGGGGAGGACCCATCCCACAGGCTCCCCACCAAGCCCTTCGGGAAGAGGGCAAGTGACAGTGATTTGGGCAAGTGATTTGCTCTGATTTGCCCTGTTGGGAGATGGTTCCTGTCCTGAAAGCTCATGGTCAGACCCTCAGACCCACGGAGACATCTGGACATAGGGCCTCGGCCATGGCCTCTCTCTCCCGGACTGTGACTGTCCAGGTCTGTGCCTGCCTCCCTGGATGTCTAGAAGAGTTCTTGTCGTCGGAGTCAGAAACCCACTCTGCTGTGGTTGGCTGTGTGGGGACCTCCCTCCCCAATAAGGTGACTGGCCGCCCTGCCCTTCCTTCTCCCCCAGGTTTGGCCGGGAGCCCCGTGGACCGCCTGTGCACTTTGAGTCCCTGTTGTCTGCAGGCAGAGGATGGCCAAGGTGGCGTTTTGAGGCCTCTCCCACCCCACTTGGGGTGCAGGGGGATCCCTTGGGGCAGTCCTTCTGTCCCTGTCGTGCATGAGCTGCACGGGTGTTCTTTGCTCTCCGTTCTCTTGGGAGATGCGAGTCCAGGGTCTTTTCCGAGAAGCACTGCCTCGGGAGCTGGGTGCTGAGGCTGGCCGGGACAGGCCATGTCCCTTGGGCTCCAGGGCAGCTGTGGGTGTGCTCGGACAGCCCAGCTGTGACCTCCTAGAGCTCACTCTGCAGAAACTGCCCTTCAGAGAGCTCCAGAGCAGACAAGGTCACAGAGATGGCCTTGGGGCCACGGGCCGAGAGGCTCGTCTCCCAGAGGTGGTGAGATGTTTTCATGAGGTGTGTCTTATGGTTGAGGAATTCTGGCAGAACAGGTCTAGGACGTGTTTCTGAATCAATGAGAATGTCCTTGGGGTCCGACCCTGTGCGGGCTGTTTGGGGGTGCGTGTGGGGAGGAGGCCGCCCGGTGCTGGCCCTGCCCCTCAGCCCTGCAGTCGAGCTCCAGGAAGGACGAGTGTTGGTTTGTACTTTCACTCACTGTGCCCTGGAACCGGGTTTTATGAACGGGATGGTGCCGTGCTGATTTCACGTCGTCGCCAAAACCCCGACGTCCTCACCCCCCCGGTTTTGTATGTTTTTTGTCGCTGACAGGTGACACCGTGGAAGGCTTGGTCTGGTCTGCGGGCCACACCTGCAGCCCTGCTCTCGGGGATTTTGACCTTGTCTGGGCTTTTAAGAATGATCATGGTTTCGAGATTGGGAACATGTCAAGTCCTGGATTTGCCGCTGGTCTTCAGCCAAAGCGGCTGTTGCACAAGGTGTGGCCATCTGGGAGGGTTTCTTGGAAGACGCTGGCCTGAGTGGAGCTTCTCGCCGTGGATGCTTGGAGGGCTCAGGGCACCTGCTGTCCCGTGTGGGGCCTTGCTTTGCCAGCAGCACCCTGAGCTGCTCTGAGGGCGGCGGGGTGTAACTGTGATGTCCCCTGCTGTCTGTAGAGTGTGCTAAATGTTGGACCGAGTACGGGATCCGCCATTTCCCCTGCCCGTCGCCAGAGAGCAGCCCGCAGGACCCCTGTGTGGGCAAGGATGGGGAAGGTGATCTGGGGTCGGCGGGCGCGCCCAGAGACCCAAGGGCCAGGAAGCGAGGTACTTCCACGTGGGTGCTGGGTCTGGGGGGGCCTGGGAAAGACCACCCGGAGACGCCAGGTGCGGGGCGGGGGCTGGGTGTGTCCGCTGGAGGGGCACAGGCATGTGGAGTAGGGAGCAAGGTGCAGCACGGATTCTGGGTGGCCCGCCCCTCACCCCCACTCACCTTCCCCTCCCCCAAGGATGGCAGATGGTGTGATGCGGCTGGGTCAGTGGTGTGAGGGCCGTCGTGTGATGGCTGGTGCTTGTAAGGGCCCCTGGGCTCCAGGGAGGAGGCTCAGCCTGTGGGGCGAGTTCACGCGGCCCCTTCACTCCAGAGCCCGGCTGCTGCTTGTAGGGGGAGGAGGGGAGGGCGCGTCAGGGTCCTTGAGATGTGCATTAGGGAGGGGAGGATGTGTGGGCCTCTGAGGAGGTGGTCTTTCAGTTGATAGGGGCCTGGGGGAGACAGGTTGCCCTCTGAGTGCTCCCCAGGAGCTCACATGTCCCTCTGTCCTCAGGGTCTCTCAGTGTCGGGGGCTCCCTCTTTCCTTGCAACTGGGAGACGCTTGGTCTCATGCGGGCTGCCTCTTCTGCTTTTATAGAGGGTCCCCCTGCCCCCTGGCAAGCACAGGCTGGCTGCTGACGAGGCCCCCCCAGTGGGTAAAGACCTGCAGGCTGGGTGCTCTGTGTCTGCCCAGCCCAGGGACCCCCAGGAGCGCAGGAGAGGGGGGCTGTGGGGGCACAGAGGGAGTGGAGGCCGCGGCCACGGTGACCCGCCTGCCCTTCTGCTGCCGCCGTCCACTTGCTGTGCGCTCATGGCTCGGCAGGAAGGTGGATGGTTTCCGAGGCAGTCTCAGGGCTGGGACTCAGACCCGGGCCTCTGGACACCCCGCAGGGAGGGGGTGGTGCTGGGTGCAGAGAGCCGTGCCTGAAGCCGAAGCCACAGAGGAGGAGGTGGCGCCCTGGGAGCCACGGCCGCCACCCCCACCAGCCCCTGGCCTTAAACACCCACCTTTTGGTGCCTTTCCAGGGCCAGGGGTCACCCCTGACGGCAGTGGGACGCCGGAGCTGCCCTCACCACCCACGGCTGGCCCGAGGAAGGACTCCGCCGGCAGCATCCACAGCCGGCTGGCGGGGCCCAGTGCCGCGCGGGCTAAGAAGAGGAAGCCCAACTTCTGCCCGCAGGAGACGGAGGTCCTGGTGTCCAAGGTCAGCAAACACCACCAGCTGCTGTTCGGCTCGGGGCTGCTGAAGGCCGGGCCGGCCCGCCGGTACCGCGTGTGGAGCCGCATCCTGCTGGCCGTGAACGCGCTGGGCTATTGCCGCCGCGACCTCGTGGACCTCAAGCACAAGTGGCGGGACCTGCGCGCTGTCGTGCGGCGCAAGCTGGCTGACCTCCGGCGTGCGGCCGTCGGCCCTGGGGGGCCCCAGGCCCTGGCCCTCACACCCGTGGAGCAGGCGGTGGCCAAGACCTTCTCCTGCCAGGCCTGTGCCCTGAGGGCTTCTGCCCGGAGCCGCCCCGAGGTGAGTCCCTTGGCCGCGCGGGCCAGCGGGCAGGAAGCAGAGACCCGCCGTGGCTGCTCCACGTCCCTCCCCCCGGGGGCTTCCCGCCGCCGCTCTTGGGCGGTTCCTGCTCCTTCGCGCCCGCACTTGTGTGGCACTCGCGTGGCCGCGCGGGGACATTGAGGCGTGGCGGCTGCGCTTGCCTCCCCGGGGCTTTGCCTCTGCCCGCTTGCGCCTAGCTGTGGGGTGGGGACCTGGGCGTCCACAAGACGCGGATGTCTGCTTCCTGCCTCTGCGCTGGCACCTACGGGAAGGAACGCGTTTTCTCGTGCGCTCCCACTACGCGCTCACACCCGAGCTACGAGCTTTCCAAGGCCCGGGTTCCTCCGCCTTGTCCTCCAGGCCCTGATGTTTGTCGCCTCTGCCCCGCTCCAGCCCGGCTCCCACCGTCCGCTGAGTGAGTGACCGGGTGGCAGAGCTGTGGTCTGGAGGGCCGGGCTCTGTTGCCGGCTTAACCTGCAGGACAGGCCTCTGTCCAGGCTGGGCCAGCCCTGCCGTGTCAGGACGGGTGGCTGGGGGGCAGGTCGCCTGGAGCCCGTGAGGTTCTTCCGTGGCTGTTTTCCAGGGAGAGTTTCTCTGTGGGCTGTGACTTCTCGTCCGGCACGGTGGGTCAGGGGGGCCGATGGGCATCAGCCCAGTGTCCGAGAGCCCAGCGGGCTGGGTCCCAGACAGGCCTGCCACATGGACATGCGCAGTCCCTGTGGGGCCCACGGGGCACAGAGACGCGTGGAGGCAGCTGCAGCCACGGGCAGGGAGCGGGGAGCGTGGAGGCTGAGCCCAGATTCCGGCAGTTGGGGCCGGGAGGGAGGCGGGCCTGTCCTTTGTGCGTGCTTGCTCCGTCGTAGGTGGGCGGTAGGTTCTGAGGACCGCTTCTCCGTCCTCACCTGGTCTTTGACTTTGAACCGGGGCTGGAAAATACACCTGGGGCGTCAAGAACAAAGCAGGAGCAAGCCCCCAGCTCCTGGCTCGCACGGCTTTGCAGTTGCTTTCCAGACGTTTCCTGCTCAGGAGGCCCTGGAGGGTCAGCCCGTCCTCGCAGGGGGAGCGGCCGTTGACTGTAGTTTCGGGGGCTGTTGAGCGCCGTGGGGTGCTGCCCTGTTACGGGCCCCGGCGCGTGCGCTGCTGCTCCCTGGGGTCCCTGCAGCCCGCCCACACGTGGATCTGGCCCCACTCCCCCAGGCAGCAGCGCCTGTGCACTGGGGTGCCGGGGCGCTGCGGTGCTGGGTTTCGCCCAGGCCTGTCCGCCCTGCAGCTGAGAGGTCCCCTGGCTTCCCTGGCTCATCCTACGTCCGCGGCTCTGTATTGCACTTGGCCTTCTTCTGCCCAGCCCGAGCTGACGCCAGCCGTTTGTCACACCCGGGAGCCGCTGCGGAGGAGCAGAGCCTGCTGTCCGCTTGGCGCATGCCTCAGGGCAGGTGGGGGCAGTGTTGGGTTCCAAGGGGGTCTCTGTGCTCCTACCCCCTCCTCCAGTATCACTGGTGGGGCTGCTGCGGCAGCTGCCTGGGGGCCCGGGAGAGGACGGGCAGGGGCTGGAGCTGGAGCTGACGCGCGGCCGGGCCCCTTGGTGGCTGCAAGGCTTTGGCAAGTGTGCGTCGGCGGCCTCAGGTCCCCTTCGTGCCGCGGGCAGATCGCGCTGCGCACCTGCCAGAGATGCCACCGGGGCAGGAACCCTGAGTTGGTGGTTCAGCCGCGTCCCATCATTTCTGCCCACAGTAGAAGCAGAGGGCGGGGAGGAGGACTCCCGAGAAAAGCCGGAGAAGTTCTGCCGATTTTCCTTTTTTTATTTTACTTTATCCGCGCCGCGTGGGGCCTGGGACCCGGCTTCACGGGGAGGAGCTCGTGAGCCTGCGGCGCGTCCGCATGTGAGGCGTGCCCCGAGCGCACCCCTACCGGGTCCCCCCGCTACCAGTTCCCCAGGGGCGGACTTTGGCGAGGGGCCCCCTCCCTTTGCCTGCCCCGGCCCAGGGCAGCTGCTGGCGTGCTTTGTGCCGCCACGGGGTGGGCCTCTTGGACCCGCGGCACATGGACTCCAGGGTTGGGGTCCTGTGGCGTGACCTCTCGTCGCTCAGGACTGGGCATCCCAGTTCGTGTCCCGTCACCTTGATGCGCAGTTCCGTGCTTGGCGGCTTGTGGCTGACTGAAGGTCCACAATCGCTCTCCTCTGCCGCGGCAGACGCGGTCACCGTTTTGGGGGGCTGGGCAGACAACGCTTCCCCGTCTCCGAAACCACCAGACTGGTCTCCGCAGTGCTGTCTTGCTCCGTCCCCACGGCAGCCCCACGAGCTCCTGCCGTGGGTGTGACTTTGGCCGGTGCCCGGCGGTGCGGGTAGGGGTGTCCCTCCAGCAGCAGCCCGCCCGTCCCTGGTGGGGACGCCCCTGTGCTCGTGGGCCGTGCGTGCATTTCCCCTGCGGTGGTCGGCGCTCGCCTCGGGCTCGGGCCTGCTCCGCCTGTCCTGGTTCCTGGGTTCCGGGGTCGTGGGACAGCAGCTGCGTTGAAGACCGTCCGCGGGCTCTGTGCTGCCTCTGCTTTCCTTGATGGTCTTTTTGAAGCTTTTTAGGTTTTGATGTTATCAGTGTTTTCTTCTGGGCTTTCTGCTCCTTGTACCGCACCTACAAAGTTCTCACCTGCTCCAAAGTCCCAGGAGTATTGTTTTTTGAAGGTTTTTTTTTTTTTTTTTTTTAGGCTTTTTTTTTTTTTTTTGGGGGGGGGAGGGGCGCGGGGGGGGGGGGGGGCTGAGGAAGAAGCAGCCTCCGGCTGAGCTGGGAGCCCGACGCGGGGCTCGCTCCCGGGACCCCGAGGTCACGAGCCGAGCTAAAGGCAGACAGACGCTTGACCGACTGAGCCACCCGGGGGCCCTGTGTTTTGAAGTTTTAGCTTTTGTGTCTGACTGATGCGTGCAGAGTTGATTGTGAGTTTTGTTGCTTTGGGACTGGGGATCGGTGGACATCCAGCTGTCGGCGGCCGTTGCTTGAAGAGACTGAGTCACCTTGACACGTCACAACGCCACCCGGAGGTCGTCCTGTTCCTGGCGATCTGGGTCCCTGCTTCTCGCAATGCCAGGCCCCGTGCCTATCGGTAACTGCAGAGCAGGTCTTGAGGCAGGCAGGGAATGGGTTTCTCCGCCTCTGTTTTCTGAGAGAATTTGTGTAGAATTGATGCTATTCTTCCCTGAGCTCTCCGGCAGATCTCACCGGGGAGGCCTCTGAGCTGGGATTTTCATTGTGGCAAGATCGGAAACTCCAGTTTCTTCAGCGTCACAGCGTCACGTGATTGCTACAGTGTCACCGTGTCACGTGTCGTGTGTCACACACAGCGTCGTGCGTTAGTGTCCCGTATCGCGTGTCGTGTGTCGCAGTGTCGCGTGTTACGTGCTGCGTGTTACGCGTTCGGTGCTACGTGTTCGGTGCTGCCCGGCCTTCTGCCGCGTCTCATAAGACCTTTGGTCATGGGTGCTTTCACGGAACCTGCCCACTGCGTCCAGGCTGTGGCGCTCGCTGCGGGCTCTCGTCCGCGGGACTCCCCGCGCGGTGCTGGCGTGCTGTCCGGTCGGCACGGAGGCTGCCTCTCCCACTGCTGACATTTCTAATTGTGTTTTCTCTGTTTCGTACTGGACTGGTCCGACTGCACGTCTATCAATTTTATGGATTGTTTCAAAGGACCAGATTTCGATTTCGTCAATCTTCTCTGTTTATCCAACGTTGAGTTAATTGATTTTTGCTCATCTTTGTTATTTCCTTCCTTTTCCTCGCTCTGGGGTTAACGAGCTCCTGCTGCATCGTTGACTGGAGCCTTTTTTCCCGAACGTGAGTGTTTTTTGCTGTAAGTTTTCCTCTGTGCGTTGCTTCACTTAAACAGTTTTGCACATACTATGTTTTCGTTCATTCATTTGAAATATTTTCTGATTCCTTTGTAATTTTTTCTTTAATGAGTGGTTGTTCAAAAGCATGTTAAATTTTCAGATAAGTCTTTCTGTTCCCAGATGTCTGTCTGTCTGACTTCTAGTTTAATTCCGTGGTGCTTGGAGACTGTGTCGTGTGATGTCAGCCGCCGTATTTTCTGAAATACAGCGTATCCTGGTGTGTGTACCGCGCGTTTGACGAGAGTGTACCCGGCTTCTGTTGGGTGGGGCGTCCTATAAACGTCACTCGGGTCCAGTCGATCGACGGTGTTGCTCAGGTCTTGGTGTCCTCATGGATTTCCCGTCTGCTGCCCCGCTTGCTGCCCGCGGGGGAGGACTGTCCCTGGAACTGTGAATTTGTCTGTTCCTCCTTTCAGTCCTGTCCGTCTCTGCTTCAGACATTCTCACGCTGCGGTATGGGGACCGCGCCCGCCTGGGACTGGTGTGTCATCTTCACCAGCTGACCCCTTGTCGCCGTAAAACGTTCCTTTGTCTCTGCTCACGCGCGTGGCTCTGAATTCTCCATGCCGGCCTCGCCGGCCCAGCTTTCTCAGGGTCACGGCTTACGAAATGCGTTCTCCAGTCCCGCCTTCGGCTTACGTCTGGATGTCCGTATGAAGTGCTTTTCCTGAGCTCCGCGTCCGTGGGGTTTGCTCCGACCCTGTCTCACCACCCCCGCCTCGACCGGAGCGGCTGCCTTGGTGCCGTCCACGGGGGCTTTGCTGACGACGGGTTCCGTGGTCTGCGCCCTGCAGCGTGGCCGCACGTGGACTGCGCTCGGTCGCGCGCTTCAAGCCAGTGTGCGGCCGTCTTGGTGTTTGCTCTGCGATTGCCCTTTCTTCTTTCTCGCTTCGGTGGCGTTTTGGAGGAACTGCGTGTTTATTCCGTTTTGGCCCCCACTCGTGGCTCATCAGCGGTACCTGCCCGCTCTGTGTTTCAGTGGCCGCTTCGGAGTCTGGTGTCTGCTGAGCTGCTGCCTGTGTGTGCCCCCCGGTCCCGCTCGGTCACTGCGTGTGACGCGGGAGGCTCACGCGGCCGACCCCTGCCGCCCTTCGGAACGGCGTCTTGTTCCTGCCTCTACCTTAGTAATCCCTGCTCTCTGAGATCACCTCAAATGGGACGAGGTGTCGTTCCTTCGCCCTTACGCCCGCCTCCCACACTCCGGCTTCTCATGTACACGCTGTTTCCTTTTACTGTTTCTTCTGACCTGAGAGATTTTGTTTGACGCTTCCCGGGCTGCACGTCCGGCCGGGATGGAGTCTCTCGGCCTTTTTGTCTTAAAGAAGTCTTTCTTTTTCTTCTATGTTCGGAATATATTTCTGCTGGGTATAAAATTCTGGCTCAAAGATTTTTTTCCTTCTTTTGGCACTTTGCCCTGTCCCCGTGGCGTGTTTGGGCGAAGCGCTCCCCGTGTCCCCGTCGTGGCGGCGGGCATGCTCCTCCGGCCCCTTCGGAAGTGTCCTCGTCACCACGGTTTTGATGTCTCCTGTGGTTTTGACTACTGTGCCTTGGGCTCTGAACTTTTAATATTTATTCTGCTTGGGGCTTTATTAAATTCTTCATGGAACTCTCAGTTTTTAATTGTGTTAAATTTCGGTACTTTTGGTCCTTATTTCTTGAACTTCTCCCTGTTTGCTTGTTGCCTGCCTGTGGCTCCGCGGGCGCTGGGCTGCTGGGTGTTGCCCTCAGGTCCCCTGTGGCTCAGCCGACGTGCTGTCCTCGAACCCACTCCCCTGTGCCCTGCACGCTGTCTGCTGCCGACCCCATGCAGGGGAGGCGCACGGCGATGTCCTCCGTGGGGTCTTCAGAAGTGCCCCTGCGGCTTTTCCGTGTCTCCGGTCCCTCCTTGCCGGGTGGATGCGCCCGTGTCCTTCAGCACTGTTGCAGCCGGGAGGAGCGATTTTCTCCACTACTGGTGTTGTCTTTGTCATTTCTGCGTCTGATTCTCTGTTGGCCGATTTTTCTTACGGTTAAGGGCCCCGTATGTTCTCCTGCTGCTTCATGTGTCCTGGAAGTTCTAATTGTGAGTTTTGAGTGCTTTTGTGCTGGGTTTGGTTGTCTCACTTGAGGAGGATTAGATTTCGGTTCTGGGGCAGGGGACTTGTGGGTCACTGTGCTGTCTCTGGGCATTTCTGAAGTCGCCGTCACGCTGTGACTGACTTTACCCGCTGCTCCGGAGGTGCGGCCTGGGCGGTCACTGCCGGATGCCGCGGGGCCCAGAACTGCTGTCCTTCTCCTGGGAGACTTCCCTGACACACACCGACCGCGCTGGGGAAGGAGACGGCCTGCAGCTCCTTCGTAACCCCTGTGCCCTGCGCCCGAGGGGTGTCCTTCCCTGTGGAGGCACAGGACATGGCTTTGGCCGGAAGCCAGGGGACCGGGTCTGCCTCAGTCTCCCCTCTGTCTCCTCAGGCCCGTGGTCTGGCCTGGCTCAGGGAATGGGCGGGCGCTGCTCTCCTGGGGCGGTGCTGGAGCTTGTCCGGGATCAGAACGTCGCTTCCTGTCTTTCATGCAGTTTTAGCTGTTTTCGGGGCGCGGTGATCCCGGGCCCCGTTCCCTTATGACAGAAGCTGTGCTGCGTTGTGATTCTGGGAGAAGCCGGCTGATATTTTGGGGTCTTAATTTCTGGATCTCGTCGGCGGGCACGTACCTCTGAGCCGAGCGCCGCCCCGCGCTGCTGACCTGCGCCGATCGCAGCCACCTCTTTGCGCCCTCCCTTGCCTGGTTCTTCTCTGTGTTCCCCGTGCCGGGGGCCGGCCCCTTCCCACCCCAGCCACGCCTACGGGACATCTGGGCCCACGGGGCATGATGTCCTCCCTGTCCCTCCGCTCCTCAAGCTCAGCCTCCCGCAGCCCTGCCGCCTCTTCCCTGAGGCCCGGACCCTGTCCTCCGGCCCTCACCTGGCCGGGACCCTAGGCCTGCGTCAGTCCCCTGGCTGCATGCGGCGGCCCTGCTGCTGTCGCGCGGTCACCGTCTCGCTGCCTGCCCTGTCTGACGGGCGGGCCCCTGGCTGTGGGGGCTGGTGCACAGTCCCTGTGAGCCTATCCCCCCCCGCCCCAGCGGCCCCAGCAGTGTGTTTGGAGGCCGTAGGCCTCTGTCCCCTGTGCTGCCGTGTCCGTGTCAGAGGAAAGAGGTTAAGCCTCAGTCTCCCCGCACCACCACCAGGGGTCAAGAGGTCATGCTCTAGCCAAGGTCAGGGGTCATGCTCCATGAGATCCCAGCAGGGAAGAGGGGCGAGGGGCCTTCCCGGCCAGCAGCTTCCTTGTAAGAGCACAAGGGGAAACTGCTCTTGGACGCTCCCGCTCCAGGCTGAGGACTGTCCCACGGGCCCTCTTGGCTGCCGGGGAGTGTCCGAGCTGCGTGGCCGGGTGCGAGGACCGAGGGGAGCCCTTCCCACCACGCTTTCCGGGCGTGCGCACGGCATGTTCAGTACGCACAAACCCCCCTGGGGCTGGGGGCGTGGTGTCGGAGACTGCTAGCGCGCCCACGGCCGCTGCGCGGGCGGCCTCCCAGGCGGCTCGCAGGCCCCAGCTCCCTGCACCCCGGCCAGGAAGGGGCCATGCTGGTGGGCTGCATCTGGGTCCCCTGCGGAGACCCGTCAGCCATCGCCGTGGGGTGTGCTCTCCCCGCCCGCCTCTGCCCGTTCCTGGGCTACTTCCTTCTCCTCTCTGAGCTCAGCTGCTTTGGCCCCAGGTCCGAGACAGAATGTCTCAAAGCCTGTGTCATCTGTCATCTGGAGAGATGCGGAGCCCATGGCGTCAGGAGTAGACTGGGCTGGGTGGTCGCTGGCGAGCCCATGGTTGGGCTTTAGGTGGTGTCCAGAGGAAGACAGCTTCGAGAAGGGGGATGGGCAGCCTCTGCCCCGGTGTAATGGCTTCTGGAATCTTCACGCAGACTTGGAGGACAGGAAAGGCTTTCAGAGCCACACGCCTTCTCCTCTCATTTCGTACCGTGGCGAGGGAACCAGTGTAGCCTGAGTCCCTGCATGTGTCTGTCCCGTAGAAAAACTCCCACCAGCCTCGCCGCTGCACAGGCGAGGGCCTTGAGGCTGCTCAATCTGGGGTGGGGGTCCAGAGGCTACGGCGCCCCATTCCCAGCCAGGCCACCGCCCCCTCTCCCCGCCGACCCTTGTCATCACGGATAAGTCCCTGTCGATTGCCGGGAGACCTGCCCCAGTCTGCCCCATCCAGGCTGAGGTCCCAGCTTCCCTGTGGCTAGGGGTGGGCAGCATAGACACCCGTGTGAGTCCTTCCTCTCTGTGGCTCCGTCATGCAAAGAGCCCTGCCTGTTCTGTTGGTGGCCAGTGGCATCCTTTCCAGGTTCTGAGAATGAAGCCACCGTGAGCGTCTTACGGGCCTGTTAGTGTTTCTTTGTGTGAATCTCGGGGGGCCATGGCCGGACCACGGGGCAGGCGGGGCCTTGTCCTTTTTAAGGGAGGCAGACCTTGCCTTCGTGCCACAGTGTGTGGCCTGTGCCCCCAGGACTTGGTGGTGTCCACATTACGTTCGATAGAGTTTTTAAAATTGAGTTAAAACTTAAACTAGATGAAATTCACCGTCTTTAAACGTGCGCTTCAGTGGTTTTTAGTATCTCCAACGCCGTGTGCAGCCGTCACCATGAATCATCCAGAACCTTCTTTTATCCACGAAGAAACCGCATAGCCATTAGCCCCATCCCGTCCCGCCCAGCCCCCGGCTGCCGTGGATCTGGACACGGTTCCGGTGCGTGTGAGAGGTTCAGCTGTGTGGTGTGTCGTCGGCACGGCCCCTGCTTCAGCCTCCGTTGCCGGGCGTTGGGTTGTTTCCGTCCTGGGTCTCCTACGTGTGCAGTGACCTGACGCGCGTGTGCAGGAACTCCCGAGGGCCTGGGTTCTTGTTTCTCTCCAGTGCACCAGCACGGGGGCGCGGGGTCACTGGGGCCTCTCTGAGGGGCTGCCCCCTGCTTTCCTCCCTTTGCTGTGGCTTGTGTGCCCCAGGGTGGGTGTGGCATTCCATCCCCAGGCTCTAGGTGACCCCAGGCTGGGAGGGTGAGACCGTCCCGAGCAGGCAGCCCCGTGAACGCGCGTGCTCCCCTCTGCTCTCTCCTAGCTGCCCAGGTGGACCCAGGTGACCTCCAGGAGCTGTTCCAGCAGACGTCGGCCAGCGTCTTCCGAATCAACTCCCACGGTGAGTCTGTGCCGGGCCCGTCTCCCCACCAGCTGACCCAGCTGTCCCTTGACTCGGCCCTGCAGCCCAGGCCCTGTTGTTGGTCCTAGGAGAGTGCTGCAGTCTCAGGGCAGGGTGGGTGCAGCCCGTGTGTCCACTGCTCCCTGCAGTGTGGACCCGTCCTGTCCCCCTGGAGGGGGTGCCTCAGAGCCTCCCTCTGCCTGGTAGCATGGGCCGCCTCACAGCTCCCTGGGATCAGGAGTGAGAGTCCTAGCTCGCCCCATCCTTAGTTCCTGTAGACCTGGGAGATGGGGTGGCTCGCTGCCCCTGTGGGCAAGGGCTGGTGTTTGTCCCTGAACCCTGAGCTCTGGCAGGTCAGCAGGGGAGTGCTGACCGGGAGGGGAGAGAAGACCCCTCTCCAGACCTGGGGTGAGGCCCTCAGGGGCAGTTTCCTAGAGCTTGGAGACCATGGGCTGTACCTGAAGGGCGGGGGAGGACTGTGCCTGGGGGACCTCACGGGGGTATGACTGGCCAAGTGTGGGGCTGGGGCTGGGCTGTAGCACTGGCTGTCCTGGTTCTGTGCCCACGGTCACTGTGTGGTCTCTGTGGCCTTGGCCCCCATGTCCTGGGGCTCCCTGTCCTGCCTCTCCTGGGGGTGGGGGATGCAGCCCGGAGTCTGGGGATCACCTGGGTGGGGGTCCTTCTGCTCCTGATGCATGTTCCTTTCTCTGGGCAGTGACCTCCTTGGAGCAGAGTCTCCGGTCCCTGGGGACGCCGAATGACACGCAGGAGCTGAGGGAGAGCCTGTGAGTGTGACCGTGGGCATCAGCGTGCACAGGTGTGCCCTACACCCACTCGTAGGCCTGCCTGTCTGCAGACCAGCCCCACAACTGCTGGGGCCCCACGTCCACCCCACACGCCTAAGGGCCAGCCGAGCCTGTGCTTGGAGCTGGAGGCCGAGCTCACAGCAGCGTCCCCTCCATCCACGCGTGTGGAAGCCCGGCTGTGCCTGCCACACCTGTGCAGACACACCCGTGCATGCTGGCGTGTACTCAGTGGTGAAGCAGCTTCCACCTGTGTGCACAGACGTGTGTGTCACACAGCAGAGCTCACGGGCAGGCCCTACACCCTTGTGAGCACATGTGTGGGCATGCTGGCTGCCACGGGGCTGCCAGAGCACAGGCAGCTTGCCGCTGTGGACACCCAGCTGAGCCTGTGTTTTTGTGGCTGTGGTTCTCCCTGTGGGCGTCTTGTTGGGCTTTCCTGTCTGCTTGCCCAGCGGCCCAGCCCGGGTTGGATTGGGTACAGAGCCAGCCCAGGGCGAGGCTGCGCTCCCCGCAGGAAGGCTTCTCAGGGGCTGCGTCTCTGGGGAGAGAGAAGGGAGATCTCTGCCAGGGGGCTGGGCTGGCTGGCACGGGGCAGGGGGTCGCTCTGTTTAGGCTCCGTCACCCAGGGCCTGGTGACACGTGATGAGAATGCCACGTGATCCCAGCACGGCCCGGTGGGGGGTCCTGAGCGGGGGCTGGGGACTAGCATTTATGCGCTCCTTCCCTGCGCCACCTCCGGGCCAGGGGACCCTGCGTTGGCTGAGCTCGAGCCTCCCCCCTGGGAAGGATGCTAGTGTGGGCCGGTGGACCTCATGGGCTCCGAGGGGTGTGGGCTGTGGCCGAGACCACGTGTCTCCTCTTGGCATTGGTGTCTGTTGGAGAGGCCACAGCCCATCTCCGTCTCTCTGTCCGTCACCCAGTCCGTCTGTGTGTCCGCCCATCCGGCCGCCCGTCCGTGCATTCATTCCCTTCCCTGTGCCCACCCCGCTGTCCGTCCGTGTGCCCACCCACGGGCGTGCCCACCCACCGTCCAGCCATGCCCCCACCGGCGCAGCCACCCACCCACCCACGCACCCAGGGGCTGGTTCACCCGTCCGTCTCACCCAGCTCCCCGTCCCTCCGACTTTCCTCCTGTCCGTCCACACAGACTAGCTGGGACCACTTCTGCCCAGTGTGGGGGTCCCGAGCTTAAAGCAACCAGGGGCCCTTTGCAGATTTTACGTACAATTTTGTCTTTAATTATTCGTTTTGTTTCTTTTCTTAAAAATAACGTATTGTTTTCTGATTGTGAAAGTAGCATATGTTCGTTACGGGAAACGTGGCCATGCAGGATGTCTGAGTTAACATTTCGGTATTTCCTGCCAGCCTCTTCTCGAGTCCTTACGCATTTTGCAGAATTGGATTTCAGTGAATAATGTTCCGGATCCCGGTTTTCACTGTTAGGAACCTGGAGCGTGTGCTCTTATCACACACGGGGCGCAGCTCTTCAGCGTGGCGGGCGCGGTTGGATCTGGGTCATTAGCGAGCGGACACTCGGGCCGGCTCGTCCAGCCCTTCCTCTTTCTCGGTCCTGTGACCGGAGTTCCCAGGAGCCATGCTGTGGTGGATCCTGTTCGCGCCCGTTTCCAGGGTCGGTCCCTGGAGCCGTGTCCCTGGGGTTGAGCGGCGGGCATTTTCAGGGCCCGGGCCCTTGAGCATGTTTCCTGGGCTGCCTTGCCCAGCTGGCCGAAGGCCGATGTCACCGGCATGGGTTGGAGAGGACAGCCGGCTCCTGCTCCTGCCCCTGCCCGTGTGATATGTGGCTGGCGCCATCCCCTGTCCTGCCCCGTTGACCTCAGCTTTTAGACCCAGGAACTCTGGCTTTAGCACCTTCCTGTCTCCCCCCAGCCAGAACCCCACACCCCCCTGGAGCCCCTCTGCCTGAGGGGTAGCTCCACACCGGCTGTGGGCCCCCTTTCGTGGCGGAACTGGTGCTGCTGGTGGACTGGCAGCATCTGGAAGTGACTGAGGCCGGTGTAAGTTCCAGCTCTGTGCGTTCTCCACGTTGACAGTCAGTGGGTTTTTATTTTGTGATGTAGGACTAAAAAAAACGTCACCACCATCCGTCACTGCCCGTGTTTTCTAGAGGGTAGAGGAGAGAAGGCTTCAGTGTGACACGGCGGGCTCTGATCTCGGGAGGGGGTGTTCCTTCGAGAAGAGTACGTCTAGTGACCAGAGAGCCATACAGAGTTGACCATGACTTTCTCACCTTGCATGAGATGTGTGGCTTTGCCACTTGTGTCAGGACTAAGAGGGGACCCCGCCTTGGGCACACTGCTGTAGGCTCCCCAGCCGGCTGAGGTGGCCGGGATGGACATCTCTCTCCCCCGTGGTGTGAAGCTCAGTGGCCAGCTCACTGGCAAGCTCAGTGGCCAGTCTTTCTTGTGGGGGCGTCACCCAGGCTGCTGTGGAGGGATGCGTGGGCGTTCCAAGAGCCTTGTGGCTACGGAAAGGGGCCTGTCCCTGCAGCCTCGTGGGCACGCTGTGGGACAGCCCTGGTTCCAGTCTGTAGGTCCCTGGGCACAGCATCAGGGTGCTGGGGTTAGCTTGTATTCACAACAGGCAGGGAGGCTCTTTCTGGGCTGACGCGGAGGGCTCCCCAGCGCTGGGACCCCGGTGGCCCCAGCTCCTCCCAGCAGGTGTGTGACTGGATGGGGTGAGCCCCCAGCTCCAGGGCCCCCGGGTCCAGCATGGCCTGCCTCTTCTCCTCCAAGCCTGCCTTTCCCGGTTCCCACCCCAGTGCCCCCTCCCCCACTGCACTCCCTGGCACCCCGCGTGTCTGTAGCCTGGTTCCCCGGGCCAGCTCAGCCGGTGAGCCCCGTGCTGACAGGCTGTAGCAGCGGGGTCCTGGGGGCCAGCCTGTCACCCTCTGACCGTGTGACGTTCAGGGTGACCTGGGTGTCTTGGTCTTTGACGTGTGGACCCAGACCCTGCTGGGTGTTCCTTGGGAAGGAGACAGTGATGGCGTCCGTGCGTGGTGCCGGGCTCAGCCTGCAGAGATCCCGTCTGACTGACCTCGCTGCAGAGGGAGGACGGCCCAGAGCAGGGGTGTGGTGCAGGGAGCCGGAGGGGGATGGCAAATGGCCTCAGAGGGTCGCAGTGCTTCCTGGGGGGTATGGCGACCACTGGGGACCCCAGAGCTCCGAGACCCCACCCCATGTTGCTGGCGGTGGGCCTGGCCGGGGCTGGGGGGCTGACTGATCCAGGGCTCTGACCGGATGCCTCTGTGGGACACTCACTGATGCACCGGGTGTGTGTTGTGGGGCCTGTGCCGGGGACTGGACTGGATGGGGCAGGTGTGCCTGGGGGAGGGAGGTGACCGCCTGGTGTCCCACTACTCGTGTGTGACAGAGGGGACAGTCTCCTAACCGGTTGTCTCAGGTCTGGGGGGGCCGGTGTGTGCGTGTGCTCTCGCGTGACCCTGTGGTGGTCGAGGGCGCCCACGTGGGTGCGTGTGCAAGAGGTGTCTGCTTGGGATCTGCCCACTGCCGGTGGGGTGACAGGGCAGAGGCCGCGGCAGGGGGATGGGGCCCTGGGGAGCCCCTGGCTCCAGGTGGGTAGCAGTTCCCCCGCCTTGGCAGGATTTCTGTGTCTGGACCAGCTCCAAGCGGATCAGGGAGGCCTGGGTCCCGCTAATCTAGGGTCGTACGGGTCCAGGGCTCCTGGCAGGTCTTAGTGGGGGTGGCCCAGGGCTGATGCAGGGGCCCTGGGCTGGCCCCGTCTTCCTCCTCGCAGAGCTCAGCCTAGCCAGGGCCCTGAGCCCCGTGAGCTGCTCCTTCCAGCCTGGTCATGGTCACAGTCATGAGTGCGCGCATCTGCGGAGACGGGGCAAGGCTTGCTCAAGAGCTGGGGCTCGGGGGTGGGCGCACGTCCAGCGCTCTGTCCTCTGCTGTTATGGGTTGTCGGCAGTGGCGTTGGCCCCATCACCTGGGCTGACCACTTCTCTGAGCTGGGACCTCCTCAAGCATGTCAGAAGTCAGGCGGGGAAGGAGGCCTTCCCGGGGGCCGTGGAGGACTGCTCCCCGGGAGGTGCAGGAGCTGTGTACCTGACATTGTGACCTGGGCGGGCCGCCAGGACTTGGACGTGATGCTCAGCTCCGTCCCCAGGGGCTAGCTGACAGCAGCCCTGGGGCCAGCCTGCAGGCCTGGAGGCCTGTGGGCTTGAAGCACAGAGCTGGTGGGCCATTGGGCCAGCGCTGGAGGTTTGTGTTGGCTCCAGATGCCTGTGGCTCAGCTGGGAGCACTCAGTGCGTGGGAGTCCTCTGCCGCTGCGGCTGGAGAACCTGGAGCCTTCTTCTCCACTCCCGGTCAGCAGATGTGCGGAGTTCAGCTGGGAGGTCCCTTGCGGCGTCCACACGCGGGCTCTCCTGTGGCCGGGGCTCCCTGGGGCACGGCAGCCTCGTGGTGCTGACCTTGGTCAGCTCAGGGCTCTGGTGCAAGCGCTAGCGGAGGAGGGAGGAGCGAACCTGTCCAGGTTCAAGGAGAAGGGACTCAACGCCACCCCTGGGGGGAGCGGTCAGAAACCGTGGCCACGCTTAAGACTGCTCTAAGCTTCCACGAGGCAGTGGGTGTGTTGGCGGAGCCCCCACAGGAGGGGCCTGCAGCCCTGAGGGCAGGCGTGTCAGCAAGGTGGGCACAGGCCCGGCCCTATGGGCCTTCTGGGCCTGGAACATGGCTCAGGCTTTATTTCCAAAGTAGTAGGAAGCCAGTGGAGGGTTCTAGAACGCAGTGGCCTGGTGGACGGCCATGAAGACAAGTTGGAGGAGTGGGCCGTCGCCGTGGGCGGAGGGAGTGCAGGAGAGGCGGGGGGGATGGCTGTGTAGGGCCTGGACGGCTGCCCCTCGGCCTGGTGGGCTGGGGGCTGAGCCCCTGCCTGACCAGGACCCCCCCGAACTGCAGGCAGCGGAGACTCCTGAGCACCCTGGGACCAGGGACCACCCTGCCGGGCTGGGGGATAGCCTCGCCCGTGCCTGTGGGACTAGGAAAGGGTTGGCCCGGGTGCTTGCCCCTGGGGGCTCAGGGGCCGGTGAGCTCAGGCGGGCACCGGGCAGTTGTCTCCTGGTTTCCTGGGACCTACCCTGGACGCGGCTCTGGGGTGGCAGAGCCCCCTCTGGCCCGGTCCTCTTCCAGCGGGGCCTTCTAAGGCTCTGGGATTGCCTCCTGCCGAGCGGGCTCAGGGCAGGAATCTTTGAAGGAACCTGAGAAGGACCAAGGGGCCGTGGAAGGGGACCCATTTCTGCTCTGTCACAGCGTGCTGGCTGAAGGGAGGGACCAGTGACTCTGCAGGACACCAGGCCCATCGTGGTGCTCCCCGTTGTGGCCTGGACCTGCCCTTCACTCCTGTGTGTGGCAGAGTAGTCTCCCCGTGTGGATGTTCCTCCAAATCCTTAGGCGGAGACCTAACCCCTGGGGGCGGGGCCCGGAGCCTCAGGAGGGTGGCGGGTCCTGCGGGTGCAGCCCTCGCAATGGGACGAGCGCTCTTGTGGAAGGACCCGGAGAGCTCCGTGACCCCTTCTTGCGAGGCAGCCGTGGGGAGATGCCGCCTGTGGACTGGAAGGTGGCCCTCGTCACACGTGGAAGCCGCCAGCGCCCCGATCCCAGACGCCCAGACTCCCGCCTGGAAGCAGACACGTCTGCTGTCTCCCAAGGCGTCCAGCTCGTGGTGTTTGTTACGGCAGCCCGAGCGGGCAAAGATGCGCTGTTCGTCACAGATGGTCTTGGCATTGTCCCTTCTCGGTCGTCCTGAGGAAGGCTGCTGGGAGCTCGCGCGTGGACGGTGTTCTCGCACGGATGCCTGCATGTGGGGTTGTGGCCTGAGTGGCGTCTGACGCTGGGACTCCGGCAGGCCGTCTTCCACGGTGACTGCACCGCCCCGCCTTCCCCCAAGCAGTGCGTGAGGTTTCGAGTGCTCCAGGCCCCACGACACTTGTTACCCGGCTGTGACCGTAGGTCTGGTGGGGACGAGACGCCGTCTCGCTGGGAAGCTGACTTGTGTTTCCCAGTAACGACGTTGAGTGAGTGTCTTTTCACGGTCATGTTGACCGTTTCTGTCTCTTCAGAGGTGTGTCTGTTTGGATCCTTTGCCCATTTTCGAATTGGGCTTTTTGTCTTTTTATTTTGTCTTTTATTGTTGAGATACTCCCTACTTCTAGAAGCTTTTGGCCTGTGCAGACCGGGCTCTCTGGGGCCTTTGTCTTCCCTGGTGTGGCTCACGAGTCACTCTGCCCCTCTGACTCCTCCTTGTTCTGGCCTCCTTCCTTCTCTAGCTTCCTTCCCACGTTGGGGGAGCTCGCATCCGTGGGGTTCCCGTGGCCCGTTGTCCCCCACAGAGACACGGCTGCTGGCCGTGGGCACCCCTCACCTTACCTTACCTTGGGCCTTCCTGCCCACATGTGTCTCCTCCCCGCTCTTGGGCCTGAGCCTCCAGCCCTCCTGTGACCACGGACTGCCCGCCCCGGTCACACGTGTGTGACGCTGCCCCTCACTTGGCCTCCCGACCCTGCCTGTCCGAGCGGCTCCCCTTCCGCAGGCTTGCCTGAGCACTGGGGGCTGGGGGCCGCCTGGGTCTTGCTGGCTGCCTGCCGTGTGTCCCGCCTGAGCCCCTGGAAATGCAGCGTGGCGCAGGAGTCCAGGCTAATTTTTTTTATTTTGGCATGATTTTCCACTTATTCCAATACTGTCGGAAGGACTGTCCTTTCCCTGTTGTGAGTACCTTGGCATCTTCTCCCGAAATTCCCTGATCATGTATGTGTGGCTGCCTTCTGGGTTACTCTGTTTCACAGCCCGTGTGCCTGTCTTCCTGAAGGCCCCCGCCCCGCTCCGGTTTTCTTGATCACTGATGTTCTGCAGTAAGTCCTGACCTCCACTGTGGACGCCTCCGGCTTTTCCATCTTTCTGTGAAGCTCTTTTGCAGACTTCCGCTGCTGTACATCTCAGTATCAATTTTAGAATAGCTTGTTGATTTCTGCAGTTTTCACATCCAGTTTAACTTGAATTGAGGTTGCAGTGACTCTGTAGACCAACTTAAGGAGAACTGACCTCTTGACAATCTTCAGTTTTCCAACCCGTGAATATGGTCAGGATTTCTCTGGTTTATATGTTCTTCCGTTTCTCCCCACAGCTCCCTGTGCGGTTGGTGTGTGGGTCTTGTGTGTGTTGTACTCAGTTCATCATTACCCACCCTGTGCGTTTGTTCAGTTACACAAAGTGCCTTCGCTCACATTTCACTCTGGTGTTGGCTGCGATGACGCAGAGACACCGGTGACTCTGGCTTGAGTCCTGGGTCCGTTAGAGTCTCTGTCCAGCTGAACATGTTCCCTTCTTTGTTCTGATTTTCCTGGAGTTTTTGTGATCAATACCCGTAAAATTTTATTAAATGCTTTTTCTGTGAAGTTTACGGAGATTGTTTTCTCCTTTCAAAATTTACTCTGTTAATACAGGAATTTCATTCATTGTTTTTTGAGTGTTAGGCCACCCTGGGCTCCTGGGATGAAATCCTCTTGGTTGTGATCTATTATCCCTTTTTTGGGCGGCTGAGGGGTGCCTATTGGTCAGGGCAAGGCGGTCAGGGTCACACAGACGTCTGGAGAAAGGCCATCTCCACACTGCTCCTTGCGATCAAGAACCTCACGGAGAGACCCAGTCACAGCACGATGGGGAAGCTGGCGCAGAGTGCCCGTGCCACCATAAATAGGAGGGACCGGCGGAAAATGGAACGAGAAGGAGGGCCGCAGGTCCAGTGAGAGTGGCCCTGGAAAAGGAAGCAGGGCCACCTCGCAGCACCTTACAGGGCGCCTAAGAAGCCAGCCATGAAGGAAGGAGAGAGCGAGTGTACAGAGAAGAGGAAATTCATTCATTAATAAAACATGAACTAGTAATAGAAACAAAAGAGGAAAAAGAGAGAGAAACCAGGCCTCCAGATCCAATAGGAAAATGCTAATTAGGAAATATTCTGGCTCTTAAGACAATAAATTGAGACTTTATAACCAAGATGAGCCAGAAAAATTTCTCAAAAGACGTGAATTTTCAGAACTGACTCCGGAAGAAAGGGAAAGCCTAAATAGCTCCACATCTCTTGGAGGACATAGGTGTGACCTTGAGAACATTCCCACCGACACCCAGAGCAGAGTGCAGAGCAACACTGTGTGCCCCCAGATGCGGACAGGCCGCTCGCCTTCCTGCCACTGTGTCCACACCACCGCGAAGCAAGGACTCCAGAAGGAAAAGCGCTGCATGTCCCTTGTAGACACAGCAGCAGGGGCCCCAGCAAGACAAGAGATGGTGGCTCTCCCGGCCCGTGAAAGGGGCTGCGTCCGCACGCTGCTCCTTGTTCTGTCTACAGGCTGTGCTAAGCCGTGGGCGCAGCGGGTGGCAGTGCGAGCCCTCTGTGATGCGTTCCCTGCTGGGAGTTGGGGTGGCATCAGAACAGAAGTGGAGAGGGACGAGTGTGGGGTGGGGGTGAGCCTGACCCCAGGGAGGTGGCCTGCGCAAACGGGAGGCACTTGGCCTGCTGCCCCCCATCCGTCCAGTGTCCTCTGTGCGGGTGGCTGCTGCTGGTCACCAGCCCCGGCTGTGGCTGCCTGTACCCGCTGTCCGTCTGGGTGGCTGCAGAGGTGGTGGGGGAGGGATGCGGGCAGTGAGGCAGGGGTCTGTCCAGCACGGTGAGGACAGGGAGACGAGGTGACAGGTGGGGGCTGTGCTTCCATGGGACCCATGCAGCCTAGAGGTCCTAGAACGGGACCTCCCAGCTGCGGGGTACTATGCGGTGTGATGCCACACTGGGCATGGGGCAGCCGGCGGGGGCTTGGTTGGGGGCACATGGGAGCAGTGGGGGAAAGGTGGCCCGAGTCTGGGTCAGCGCCTGAGACTCGCGTTGCTCTCAAGGATGAAAGGAGAGAGGCTGTGGGAGGGGCGCCCCTGGGGCTTTAGCTGGAGGGACTAGAGGGACTGAACCGCAGAGGGGCAGGCGGCCTGGGCATGTGGAGTTGGAGAGGCCCCGGACATCCAGGTGGAGGTGCCTAGTGGGCTGCTGGCAGGGCCGGGCCCCTGTTCAGGCCCAGCTGCGAACGTGTGTGGGGACAGTGGCACACAGGTGACTTCAGGCCACGGGGCTAAAGGAGAGCACCCAGGAGGTGAGCACGGGGTGCCGCAGGGGGTTCCAGGGCCTGAGCTCCGGACGCAGACAGGGCAGGTCAGGAAGGAGAGGGTCCCGCAAGCCCCTGAGCAGCGTGGCCCCAGCTGGAGGTGGAGACGCCAGGAGGGCAGACTCCGGGCCACGGCGTGGGAGGTTGCATCAGGGAGAAGTGGGGGGCTCCGTGCTCCGTGGTGTGCAGCGAGGGGAGTGAGTCGAGGGCAGAAGCCATGTTCCCCGGGCTCCCGGGATCTGTTGGCGGCCTGCTGGGAAGGTCATTCGTGCTGCTGTCCCCAGGGGTGCTCTCCCCAGCTGGCCTGGGGCGTCCTTTCTGTCCTGCCACCCCGCACCCCGCGCCCCGCCAGCCCCGGCTCCATGCCGGACACTCCGTGTGGCCCAGGCGGGTGTCGGACCCAGGCCCAGGTCAGACGGTGCCCCCACCCCTGCCACTTGGGGCCCTACAGGGAGCGAAGGGGGCATCCGACCGCTTTTCTAAGGCCCGAGGGCAGGGTTTGCTCCTGGTGTCACTCCCTCCGGGGGGGCTGTCGTCGTCCCCAAGCAGGTGAGGATCTGGTCTTTTCAGTCCCTTCCAGGTCACACGCAGAACCACAGACTGCACACGTGGGCGTGGCCCCTGGGGCTCTTGGGTCTGGAGGTGGGACCGTCCTTCCAACCCTCGGGGGTTGTGGTGCCCGGGTTGCTTGCTGACGCCAGGGGGTCCGGGCTCCCGAGGAGGTGCCGCGCTGACCCCCAGACCAGAGGCCCAGGCCGCGGCAGCGCACACACGGTTTGTGTGCCGGGCGGGGGTCCTGACCACGGCCGCTCGGGTGTGACGGGCGCGGAGGGCCGTCCTCCCGATCTGAGCTCCCCCCTGTCATTCTCTCCCTCCCTCGCCCCTGCCGCTGCCTTCTCCGCGTCTGCGCCTCTGGCCTTCGTCCCCTCCCGTGTCTCCGGCTCTGCTCTCTGCGCTAGTTCCCCTGCTCCTGCTTCCTCCACCGCCATGTGCGGCCTCACCTGACGCCCTGCGCCTGCTGACGTCTGTCTGGTCACCTCGCGGCCGCCCGCTCTGCCCTCTCCGTCCACGCTGTCACGCTGTCTCCTCTGGCCCCCCCACCCCCGGCCTCAGGCACGTGACGCAGCAGGAGGCGAACAAGAGCATCGCGGCCGGCGCCGGCACCGTGAGGCAGATGATGGAGCTCCTGCGGGGCTGCTCCCGGGTATGTGGCCCTGGAGGCTGTGGGGGGCTGGGGACCCCAGGGAGATCGGGGGATGCAGATGCCTGGATGCAGACAGCGGCCCGGCCGTCGTGGGGAGGGTGCCCGGCAGCCTCCGTGACGGGCCTGAGAAGCTGCCGTGGTCGTGGGGAGGGGGCCCGGCAGCCTCCGTGACGGGCCTGAGAAGCTGCCGTGGCCGTGGGGAAGGGGCCCGGCAGCCTCCGTGACGGGCCTGAGAAGCTGCCGTGGCTGCCACCCAGCGACCACAGCAGTCCACTGGGCGAGAGGCTGCTGCTGACGCCTGTGCCGTGTGGCCCTGTACATCTGGGGTGTCTAGGAAACGCAGGCCTGTGCCGACGGCGGGGCTGAGGCTTGTGTGGCTGGTGGGGGGAGCTGGGATGGGCTGCAGGGTGTCCCGACAACTTTTCGGGGTGGTGGACGTGTTCCAAAACCAGCTGGTGGTCACGGCACAATGAGCAGTTACAGAGCTTTGAGTTAAAATGAGCGCATTCTCCTTACGAGAGTTTAAGTCAGCCTCTCACAGAAACGGAGGCCCAGAGACAAAGGGCGAGCTGGGCTTCGGTACCAGAGGCACGTTTAGGGAGCGAGGGTCCACCGTCCTTGGCGGGGTGGGCAGCATGTGCCGGCCATCTCTGGCTACAGGGCCTGTGGCGCTCTGCTCAGCCCGACTTAGGCACGGGCCCCAGTGGTTCGGGACGACACGCCAGGGCCTGGTCATGGACGCTGCTGGAAATCGTGGTGGCTCCCCACACCAGCGTCCACACTGCTCGGCGGGGTCAGTGCAGGCGTGCCGGCGTCTCGCGCGTGGCCGTGCTCCTTGCTCTTGGGCTCCGTGGGGGCTCTCTGGAACTCTCCACACCACACTCGTTCTAGAGCGCGTGTCAGGCACGTCCCGCCGGCGGCCCTGTGCACATTGTTCATGCTGGGGACTCCTGGCCATCCTGCCTGTGGGCGTCCTGCCGTGGGTGTCCTCAGGCCTTTTATCTGGAGGAATGCTGAGGCCCGGAGAGTGTCCTATGCCAAGCATCTGCTCCGGGCAGGGGTCTCGGCTAGATGGCCGCTCTGGTTTCTCTGGGTCCACAGTCCACATTGTCACCTGTGTGCACCACGAAGGCTGAGATCCCAAGCTTGAGTTCCTGGCAGGTGGGGGGATCACCTTTAGCCTAATGTGTCCTTTTGTCTGTCTGCCTGCCCACGGGGCCACCCACCTGCCCAACCATCACCCATCTAAGAACCCAGCAAACACTGAATGCCTACTGTGTGCCAGATGCTGGGGAAGGACATGGATGAGGCTCTCATGGTTCTGTGGTCAGACAGCCTGGCTGGGAGGGGCTGGCGTTGCTCCCTGTTTCCTCGGAAGAAAGGCTGTGCCCGTCATACGGGGCTGACGCTGGATTGCACAGCTGGAGACTACTGAGGAGTCTGTGGGCTCTTGGCTCCGTCTTGGGGCACCCTGTATGTGCCCCTCAAAAGAGTCTGCCTGGACAGTAAAACGGGCTCCTCAAACCTACAGTCTGGCAGGGACCATGTTGAGTCCCTCTGAAAAGTGCCCATCGGAAAGCTGGGGCCCCCAAACCGTGGCCAGCTTACTCTACTGCGTGGGCGCCCATGCTGCGTGGCGGTGGTGGCAGGGCGGGCGCCAAGCTTAGGGCCGGGGTCTGGTTGGAGGTGGAGAGGAGCCCCCTGGAAGGGTAGCCGTCTGTGACTTGGGATTCAGGGTCTGCCTTTCTTGGGGCTTATGGGGCAGGAGGGGCCAGGAGTCCCCGTCATGGTCCTCGTGCAAGGCCACAGGGCTTTGGCTTGTCTTTGTGTGGCCGGTGCGGTGTGGAGACACAGGAGCGTTGAGTCCCAGCGGCCTGCTGGTGCTCACACTACCCCAAGCAGGCAGCCCTGGGTTTCCTGGTTTGCTCGTTCGTCCCCTTGCGTGGCAGGTCTGTGCCCGGTGTGATCTGGGGCACCGGGGTACGTTGGCGAGCAAGACGTGCAGGCTGGGGCAGTGCGCTGCAGAGTGCCTGGCGGTAGGATGAAGGTTTGAGCGTGGTTTCAACCCTGGGGGTGAGACCCAACCTGGCGCTGGATTGGCCGTACGGCCCCAGAGTCAGCGGCCTGGCTTGGTGGCCTGACTCCACCCCCATGTGGCCATAACCAGGGGAGGAGGGGCGTTCCCTGGGGGCTGGGGAGGATGGCGAGTGTGGGGGACTGGAGCGCCCCAGGGACGGGGGAGGCCATGGGGCGGGACGGGGCCTTGGCTGTCTCCACAGCCCACCTTCTCTCTTTGCAGCAGGAGTGCCTCCAGCTGGACCGTCTGAAGACTCAGCTGTCCGATGCCGTGCAGCGCTACGGCGGGGTGCAGAAGGTGCGGCTGCCCAGGACGGCGTGTGGGCCAGCTGGAGCGCCTCGGGCCCTGTGGTTCCCTCGCCGACTGTCTCACCCCTGGGTTGGTCTGGGTTGGCCTGGTGGGGGTCCTGTCCTCGAGAGCAGAGGGTGGGCTGGGCCTGTGGACGGCCTCCCATCGCCAGTTGCCGCAGCCTCAGGGCATGTGCTGGAGGGAGACTCACCTGTGGGTGCTGCTCAGGGGCCCCTGGCGGCGGGGGAGAGCGGGCAACCCCTGTCTGACAGGTGAGGACACAGAGACCCAGGGCTTCCATGGGGGGAGGGGGCCAACGTGCCCCGGAGCTGAAGGTGGCCTCTGCTGCCAGGCCTTGTCCACGGCCTTGGGCTTACCTGACCACTCCTTCCCTGCTCCCCACCTTCTGTTCTTCTGTCTCCCTCCATTCTTCCACAGAAAATCGCCGAGAAGTCCCGAGCCCTGCTTCCCACGGCGCAGCGGGTCAGCGAGCAGCAGGTAGGTGCCGAGTGACTGCTGTGGTCTGGGCGTGAGGTGACGATGACACGGCGCCCGGGACCCTTTGTGCCTGTGGGGGAGTGGGACGCACGGAGGGCCCCATCCAAGGGGGTCTTACTCGATGAAGGACTTTCCCCCTAACCGGCATTTGGACCTTCGTTCCCCAGCATGGGCCAAGACAGTCCTGAGTGCAGACAGTTTCGCGTGCCCCATGGACTGACTTGGACCTGACTGGCCCTCCTGGGAGCAGAAAGTGATAGAAACGGTGGGGCCGCGAGCACGCCCGGACTCCTGCACGAGCAGGGCAGAGAGGGGCAGAGACAGCGTCTGGCGGTGCAACAGCTGAGGGTTTCCAGGGCTGTCCGGGCAGCTCAGGCCACAGCTCGAAGACCTCTGTTACCAGCTCACCTTGTAATACAATTTTGAAAACCAAAGACAAAAAGGCCTAAAAGCAGATTAAAACCCAAGAGGAGAAGTCACGTCATTTTTCAAGGAGTGAGGAGACTTACACCTGGCGTCTGAGGTGGGCCCGTGGGCGCCGGACGGCAACCTGGAGGCGTCTTTAAAACACTGAGAGGGCACTGCTCCCGTGGCGTCCTCCGCCTGCTGAAAACACTTTTCAGAAGTGAGGCTGGATGGAAAACATTGTTAGAGAAGCGTAAAGCGAGGGAACTCTGACGGGAGCGCGGGAAGGGGCTGCGCCCCGGAAACGCCGATGTGCGAACACGTCTGACTTCAGGTGGCCGTTGAGTGCTGCTCCCGCCCTGTGGGGCCTGGATGCCGGGGCGGGTCCGAGAACCCGGCCGGCGGAAGCTCAGGAGTGAGCCGCGTGCGAGCCTGCCGCATCCTCGGGAGGTGACGGGAGCCGCGGGGCATCTCATCTCGTGCAGGGGACACTGAGGGACGACACGAGATTGTCAGTTACACAGTAAGCTAATGCATACGCGAAAGAATAAATCAAACCTGACTAATTTAAAAGAAAGCCCCCTTCCCTCCCCGCAAAATAAAAGGAAAAATGGAAGGACAGAAAACGGAAAACAAGTTGTAAGAGGCAGATTTATACCAGATTGTTTGTGACTCCATGAGCACGGCCTGACCCCTCCGACGGAAAGGCACAGACCGTCAGACTTGGTTAAATAGAAATCCAGAAATGTGACGGGAGTTAGAGGTTGGACAGAGACACGCCGTGAAGCCAGCCCCGAGGAAGATTGGTGCCCACGGCCGAGCCAGAGCACGCAAGTCCGCGGGGAGGCCGTCCCCGGCTCACAGGACAGTGTGATTGTCTGGACACGAGATGCAGGGCTGCCTGCGTGCTGACCACGGAGCCTCAGAAGACGCGGGACAAAACCGACGGTGATAAAAGGAGAAACGGCAAATCCGCGGCCGGAGACGGGGACACACCCGTGGAGATGGCGGAGGAAGGAACGGGAAAGTGCGGGAGCGTCCGAGAGACTCGGCCTGGTGAACGCGCTCCTGCCGGACGGCGGCTCGCGGCGCGGTGAGCGGCTACGGGAGAGCAGGTGTCCCCGCCGGGGTGCGGTGCGCGTCAGACTCGGACGCCGGCCTCCGCGGGCTCCAGGGGTTGGGTGCGACCCCCAGCAAGTTCTCGGGTCAGCGCAGTTCAGCTCCCACTTGGTACCAAAGAGGCAGTTTCCCAGCGTGGGAGTGAGAAGATTCGAAGGAACCCGCGAACCGGAGAAGAAATCGCAGTGGAGACCGTTGCCCTCGTGACGGGAACAGCAGAGCAGGGGCACACCCGGACTTGGGGTGCGGCTGGAGGAGAGCTCTGGGTGCCTCCCTCTGGAGAAGAAGCTGAAAATCGCGAGGTCGGTCTCAGTCTCAAGAAGCTGGAAAAGCAGCACCAAACTGAATTCTGAGAAAATACACTGGAAGAAGCAGAAATCCATGAAATAGAAAATTGATGCATATTGTTCAGCTCCAGCAGAGCCAGTTTGTTTTGTTTAGAAGGATTAATAGTGAATCCCAGAACATCAGTCATGAAGCAGAGCATACAAATTACGGGCGTCAGGAGTGACAACAGCTAGATCGGGGACCCCACGCACTTGGCCGATAGAGGTTTGAAGATGCCGTGACACGACTTTATGTCAATAAACTTGCTGCTCAGGCGGGACACCTAAATTATTATTTTGTTTTTTAAGAAAAAAACGTAAGTTACCAAGACCTACCGAAAGTCTGGAAAGTCTGGTATTTGTTACAGAAATGAAATAAACAGTTCTGCAATTTCCATTGTTAAAATGCTACCAAGAAAATTCAAGACCTCAGTGATTTTATTGGTGAGTTTTTCCAGATGTTTGAGGAATAAACATTACTAGTTCTCATAGACTCTTAAGTAAAATTAAGAGGCGGACACGTGTCTCCTAGCTTGGCGAGGCAGCGAGCTGTGTTACCGGATTCCTACGACGGCGTCACAAAAAGGAAGGGAACGTTCTCTCAGGAGCATAAGAGCAAAGACCCTAACCACACCACCAGCGGGCGTGATCTGACAGTATGTAAAAGGGTGATACCATGGTCCTAAAGCGGGCCTTACTCTGGGGCGTGGAGCTGGTTTATTTTCGGGAATAACCCACATAGGCCGCCATGTCCTTGGAGCAAGACCGCGGTGGGGAGGGATGAGTCCTTGGTGAGCGTGTGCACCCCTGCGGGCGGGGGCAGAGCTCTCAGTGGGCTGGGGACGGAAGAGCCTTTAATCTCCCGGTGGGCGGCTTCCAAAGCCCTGCGGTTAGTGCCACACGGGCTGCTGAGACATGAAAAGCGTCCCTCCTGAGACCGAGGGCGAGACACAGAGTCTGGTCCTGTTCTGTCCCCCCCCCCCACCCCCGCGCTGGAGAGTGTGTCCGCTGCACTGAGACGTGAAGCAGAAGCGACAGGTGTAAGAGGAACCGGGGAGGAAGCAGGCCCTGCAGAGACAGCGCAACTGTGTTGCTGGAAAAGGTGAGCGAGCCTGCGCTGAACTGAGCTGAGAAGCGACGGTGACAGGGTCTGTGTCTGAGGGGACACCGTGCCAGCAGCACAGCACACGAAGAAATATGAACAGTGGCCTCACTTGTGAGAGCTCCGGGCCCGGGAGAGGTCTTCCCCAGCCGTTGGAGCAAGGGTGCTGCCATGCGGTGGGGTATGGAGGTCGGTTTGGGGTTCGATGCCGGGCTGCTGGGGTTTTGAGCCGGGAAAAGGGATCCTGTTGGGCAACAGGCAAGTCCACGTCCAGACACCCCTGGCCTTGCATCTTGGTATTGCCTGTGCAGAGAAGAGCCAGCAGGGTCAGCCTCCGCGGTGGGTGTGGTCCCCTGCAGCTAGCAGGCCCCTCCTGACCGTTGACCGGCTTGCACGCATCCCCATGTGGCCGCAGAGGGACCCCGTCTCCCCCCCAACCCCCGCAGGGGACAGACGCAGCAGTGGGCTTGGCCAGGTGCCACAGGATGCACGTGCTTTCACAGAACAAAAGAGTCTGCATCGCCTCCGAAACAGGGAAAGACGTTGTCTCACAAGCCAGCAAGTGCAGCACAGCTGGGAAGGCTCTGTCTCTTGGTGGGGAAGTGCTCCAGGCTGTGGTCCGTTCTTATGTGGCTGAGAGGGGCCGGGAGGGCACAGGCACAAGGCTGCCTTTGCCAGCAGATCCTTTCCCGAAACCCGCCCCCCCGTGTGCAAGAAGGATTTGAGTTAGAACATGGATCTCCGTGTGAGAGAGAAAGCAGTGACGCTTCTAGAAGACACCATGGGAGTCTGTCTGCACGTCTTCATGGTGAGCGAACATTTCTTGCACAGATGAGAAGGTACCACGTATAGAGCAGATCAACTTGACGTCCTTAAATGAACATACCCTTCAGTGCAAGAGACAGTGTTCACGTATGTGTGTTTGGGAAGCCCTGATGTCCGTAATATATGAAGATCTCTGAGAAATCAATAAGAAAGGGGCAGACAACCCATTTCAAAATCATGGAAGGGTAGAATTCTTAGGCATGTCACAAAAGGGGACATCGACGTGGCCGGTAGCGCACAGACATGTCACAAAAGGGGACGTCCACATGGTCAGAGTGCACGGATGTGTGCTCAGTGGGCGTCCTCAGAAGCGGGCCGAGGGAGCCCATGGAGCTCAATCCCGGCCCCTCCCCTCACACCCACCAACGCACTCACATGGTCAGCCTCGCAAGGGCCGGGAGGCTGTGCCATCGGAGGCGTACAGATGCTGCCCCTCTGGACCCTGAAATGCTTCCTGGGTTCACGCCTTCTTTTTCCTGTGACCTTGCAGTCCTCCCCCAAGTGCACAGCCCGTGGCGAGGCACCTGTGTGTTCTCCCGAAGTCACGCTGAAGGCGTCTCATAGTGCTGGGAAGACAGCCAGCCCACGGGGCAGCGGCCAGATCCCTCGTGCTGGATTCCCGCATGGAGGCTGTAGCGCCAGGAAAAGCCAGCTGTCGCCAGTGGGGCCCGCCGTGTGATCTCAGAGTGTCGAGCCAGAGAAGCCCGAAACCAGAGCAGAGGGAGGTCAAAGCCAGGCCACGGGGATGGGCACGTTAGAAGCTAGAACATTCCCCTTGGTCGGAGGCAGCGTGATGGCCAGGGGCTGGAGGGGCGTGGCAGGGTCCTGGCGAGGTTCCGTGTCCTGCCCGAGGACGTTCTTCTGTGAGAATTCAGACTGTGCATGATGTCCGTGATATCTGAAGATCAGACGGGGTCTGATCTCGGGACTGCAGATGTGCTGTCTTTCGGCCACATTCTTTTTAGAAAAGGAAGAGAACGGTCAGGTTCTGAGAAAGGACGAGAGATGAGATTATCTCCAGGAATTCTGCAAACCGCGAACAGGGAGAGGACACACTCTCCTCTTTAACACGAGCGTGCCTGCGACCCTGATCTCGCAGACTCTGGGGCGCCGTCTGCAGGCCCGGTGGTCCTGGCCGGAGTGAGGGGTGCCCACCGGCCGCCTTCTCCCGTCTGAGCCAAGTGCTGGCTGCAGGTCAGCCGACTGGCATCCGCTCTCCGGGTCGGGTCCACGGTCCATCTCAGACCTGGTCAAGCAGAGCCAGTGGGGGCGCTGGGTGTGTCTGGGCTGGCTCCTGGCCCTCGCTGGGGACAGTCCACGGTCTGTGCTGCCGTCAGCCGGCTTGGCGCACGTTTCCGCCAGAGCACCGTGTGTTGGCTGGAAATCCTCTCGTGCTTGCACAGGGCGGGTGCCCCTGGCCTCTGGGCCCCAGTGCCGCTATGTCGGGTGGGTGTCGGGGGGAAGGATTGCTGTGGTCGCGCCAGTTCTGACATTCTGGGCTTTGACGCATCTCCAGGCACTTCCACCTCCTAACAAACGGCGTCATTTATTGCTTGGGGAAATGGATGGGCAGCCTTGGGCCGCTGAACAAAAGCAGTTTTCTCAAGCCTGTGACTGGCTCACGCACTGACCCCTGCCCTCCCATCAGGGTCATGGACGTTCCTGCGCAGAGCCCGGGGTCGGAGTGCGCGGGAAAGGGGCCCCTTTCCCAGAGTCCCCGAGAACCCAGGGAGCCTGTGTGCCCCCGCCCGCCTGGCTCTTCTCACGGGAAAGCGCTCTCAGCGCCGCGGCCCAGCGGTCACGTTGGTTTGTGCATTTCTTCCGCACAGAGTGGGACCCAAACCATCGGCCTTGGAGGGAGGAGAAAGCCGTCTTTGTTGGCGGCCTCTTGTGCTGGAAAACCATCACAGGGCTGTCTCCTCCACACCGGCCCCAGCGCCTTGCCAGCAAATCCCTAATCCCCAAACGGGGCCTTTGTGAGGAGAATAAAGGGGCGCTTTCTGGTGCTCTCGGGAGATCAGGTGTCCCAGCCATTTCTTGCTGCCCTGCCTTCTGTCTTGCTGTGCGCTGCTGGGGGAGGGGCGGGGCGGGCCATACCTGTGCAGGTGAGGACATGCAGGCCCCTCTGTCCCCAGCTTGCCGGGCTGCCTCCGCGGGCTGCATCCAGGGAAGGTGGCTGTGGTGTCAGGCACATCTGAGTGCTTCTGCCTGTCGGTCTGTAGGCATCATGGTGGTTTTTCCAGCCCCTTCTCCCAGGGTACGTGTTTGCAGGGAGCCTTCCTCTATCTTGGGCCCCGGGTGCACAGATGAGGGGCCCTCGGGGACTGTTGGGCAGACCGGGGAGGCTTTCCGAACGCCGTGCCCAGGCGGCATTCCCACTGGAGCCGATGGGCCGGGCCAGGCCCCTGGGAGAGGTGGCCCTCACACCCCTCTCTGGGGGCAGCACGGTCCCTCGGCATCCCCTCTGGCTTCTGCTGATGCGTCATCTTCACGTGCACCTGCTGACACAGCGAGGTGGTTCCTCCTCTCGCTCCTTTCCCTGACTCTGCGCGAGGGTGCCGGGGGCAGAGGGAGGCCGGGAACCTGCCAGGTGGCACAGCCAGCGTGCGCCCTGGCCCTTGCCGCCTGGGCTGGGGTGTGAGTGAGTGCTCAGCAAGGCGACCTCCACTCGGTCCCTTTTGGCGTGAGCGAGGGTGCCCGGCAGTGCCCAGAAGGGACGCGGGACGGGTCTGGCCGGTGGCACAGAGGTGTGCTAAGCACCTGGGGCTCTGGGGCGCTTGTCCCCAGGACACTGAGGCCCCGAGCCTGCTGTGCTGGGCCGGAAGCCATGGCTCGGCTCTGTGCCCGCCCCCTGCTGCCGCCCGCCCACAGCGGGAAGGGGAGGCGGTAATTGCCACCTTGGACCGTAGCGCTTGTCAACAGATTTTGTAGATCTTTTATTTTATGTTCATTTCTCCACGTATTTATTTCTGTAAAGGCCTCTGCCGACTCTGGGGGAAGAGGTTCTGCCCGCCGTAGCGTGGGGTGGGGGGCAGAACGTTGGCTTTGGAAGCAGAGCTGGGTTAGTGGGGGCCTCTCTGTGCCCCTGGGGCACCCGCACCGCCCCCTCTTTACCCCAGTGTGAGCATGCCTGCCTTGCAGGTCGTGAGCCCCACTGGAGAGAGGAGCGCTGGCCTCCTGCCTTGTCCCTGCCATGGCTCCCGGGGCTGGCCCTCGCATGGGCACAGGGCCTTCTGCAGGCCTTTGTCCAAACTGGGCTGAATTCGTTGTCTTTGTGACATGTTGGTTTCTGTGCCCGGCCAAGCCTGTTGGTACGCGGGGCTCTCGCCGTCCGCTGGCTGTACCCCGGGGCTGGCGCAGGGTGGGCCAGGGGGGCCGGGAGGGTGTGGGGGGGGTGGTGCTCTCCCGGCTGCCGAGGCCCTCTGACGGCTGCCTGGCGGGGGCCCCATGCTGGCCCCTGCCCTGGCCAGCGCCCTTCCCTGTGGCCCCGAGAGGCATAGGGGCGGGGTGGGAAGCTGGTCTTGTCACGAAGGGAAGAGAGTGGACAGGCCGGTGGTCGTCTCCAGAGCCTCCTTTCGGACTGCCCAGTGCGGAGTGTCCTAGAGACACGGAGCCTGCAGAGGGGGGCTCCGTGAGGGAGCGGAGGGCCAGTCCCGCATTTCAGTCCAGGCCCATTGCCCGGACGCGCCGAGGGGGCTCGACCAGGGTTCGGGCTGGCATTGGGAGACCGGGGGCGAGCTGTACCCTGCCCTCTGTCCCTGTGCCAGCATGGTCTCTGGACAGGGGAAGGGTGTTGTGCTCAGAGCCAGCACCTGGGGCGGGAGTGAGGGCAGGAGAGTTGCCGAGGAGGCCCGGGTGCAGCTCGGGGGACAGGGTCAGCTGGGGAGGAAGCTGCTCCAACCGGGGGGCCGGGGCCACCCCTCCCACACCCCTGGTCTCAGGTGCACCGTCCTTGTGGCTTCTTGCCCCGGGGCTCCTCTGTGTTGGAGCTGAAGCCCCAGTTTCACATCCTGCCTGTTCTGGGTTCCTTGGCCTCTTGGCCTCAATGTCCTTATCTGTAAAATGGGCTCAGGGCTCTTTGCAGGGCGGTCAGAGGTGTCAGAGACAGCTGGTGGGAGGCACGGAGCCTGGGGTCTTCTGCTGGCTCAGCGCATCCTGCAGCCTTCCGTGATGCCGATCCCCGTCTCTCACAGACGCACACACACTCACACATGTACACACGTGTAGCTACACACCCACACACACCCAGCCCCCATGTAAAGCCGAGCTCAGCTGACCTGGGGGTGGGGAGCGGCTGTGAGCGGGCTTTGGCTTTCTGATGGGGGAGGAGGGGCAGAGGTGGGCATGGCGGTCGTCTTTGCTGTTGCACGTTTTCCGTGGGAAGCCACGGCTCCAGAGTGAGACCCGGGCCCGCCCGCCCCCCTCAGCCCTGTGGGGTGCGCAGCGCGGAGACGGCTCCCCACAGGCAGCCCTGCACATCCACTTACTTGTACTCGGAGTCCTATCAGAGAGCAGATCGTTAATTGAAGGAAAAAGCCACATTTTATTGAATTCCAAGATCAGGTAAATTAAAGCAGTCAACACAGAACGGAAAGACATGAAAGGCCCCTGGCACCCCTCCCCCGGGTCCAGTCTCCGTGAAGGTGTGTGCGGGACGCACCGTCCCCCGTGGCGTGCGTGCCCTGCTGTGTGGGTGGCCACACCTCCGTTTCCACAGCCCCTGCCTGGTGGCTAGACCCTGACCGTGACCTGCGGCCACCCCCAGAGTGGACTTGCGGTGGGCTCACAGCCCTGTAAGAAGCTGCGTTTGTGTCCATGTGTGAGGGGGCATTTCTCGGGTGTCACAGCAGCTGGGGACACGAGGAGTCTGAACTCCAGCAGGGCTGTGGTGGGGAGCAGGGGGCTGCTGAGTGCGTCTGGTGGCCAGAACTGGGGTGGCCCGAAGTGGGCTCGGGACGTCTGTTGGACCCTGGTCCCTGTAGTGGCCCTACGTGGCAAGGCCCCGTGGCTGTGGGTCCTCTCCCCTCCGAGAGTGCGGGCTGGGGACTCTGCAGATCCCTGGAGGCCCCGGTGCCCAAAGCCGTGAGCCCGGGAAGCAGCTGTGGCCTCAGCCTGGTGGGCAGTCCGGCGCACCCGCGCTAACTGGTCTGTCTCTGTTGCCGGCAGAGTTCCCGGGCCCCTTTTGCTGAACTGCCTGATGATGAAAAGATCTTTAACGGGACTGATGGCATGTGGCAGGGCCAGGAGCAGGCGCTACTTCCGGAGATCCCGGAGGAGGACCTGGAGGCCATCCGGCTGCGCGAGGAAGCCGTCCTGCGGATCGAGGTGAGGACCGGCCTGCAGAGTGTGCGTGGGCAGCGGGACTGTGTGAGTGACCGTGCCACTGGCCTCTTGTCCCGGGTGCTGGAAGTGCATCGGGAGCGCAGCAGGGACGCTGGCTCCGCGGACAGTGGGGCTGACCCCCCAAGCCCCCACGTGCAGATGTGGGTGCGTTCTCTGTCCCCCGCCGGCCTCCGTCTCTTCCTCTGCCTGGGACGTTGGAGCTGCTTCCAGAGGCTCCGTTTCTGGATGCATATTCTCTGAAAGTAGCTTCTTCTAGAAAAACGAGAACCTGGGCAAGTTGGTAAACTGAGTCAGTGGCACAGAACTTGTGGCTGTGTTTGCTGTCCACCGTGGGAGAAGGAAGATGCCCCCCAGGGAGGCGGAGCTCAGCCCGCTTACTTCTGGGGCCCCCTCCCCACTTCAGCCGCTGCCTCCATGAGGACCCATCCCTTCACACTGTCCTGCTTCCCGGAGGGGAAAGTCCACCGGCTTGTGGCCCGGGCAGGAGGTGGCACGGGGACACGGGGCTCCGCTCTGCTGAGACATCCAGAGAAGGACCAAGCACACACACACGGGGAGCCCTGTCTGCTGGCACAGCAAGACCGGCTTTCCACCAGCAGCTGAGTGAGGGATCCGAGCACGATTGCCCCTGAAGACACGGGGTGCTGGGGTCCTGAGAGGCGGGGAGACTTACTTGGCTCCTCTTTGGCTCGAGAACTCCGGTCCCTGTAGGAAGGGCCCAGCAGCCCCTCTGGCGCACTGTCTGTGGGTAGTGGGGAGAAGGGGCAGAGGTTGGGAGGCTGGGCAGCCGGGTGAGGGCGGGGGGCCATGCTGTGCTTGAGGAAGGGGTCTTGTCCGGGTGCTGGAAGCTGAGGGCAGGGCCCTGGGCATAAGGACATGGGCGGGGTGAGGGCTGGCCCTGGGAGAGGCCAGGACCCCCTGAGCAGGTGAGCACCCACCTCTGAGAGCAAACATGAAGCGGGGACCTCCAGGCTGGGGTTCTGAGGAGCCCCTGTGTGAGTAGGGTACCTCCTGCACTGGGCAGCCCAGGCCTGTGCCCTGCTCTAGTTCTCTGTATGGTCACTAGGCAGAGGGGGGGTTTTACCAGGGCTGATCAGCCCACCTTAGCTGAGTGGGAGGGGCCTGGGGCCCGGGCCCCCCAGGACCTGGGGTAGTGTGGGAGTTGCCTGAATTCAGCCAGTCCCTTTGTGGCCCTCAGAGCCCCGGGGTGGTCAGCAGGGGGGACCACTGTGGCTAGGCTTGCGGGAGCTAGGGTCTCCACGTGTGGCACAAGGGGCCGTGGACGCATGGCCAGCCCTTGTCTGTGGGTCTGTCTCCCAGACGGCACTGCTGGCCCTGGTGACGGAGGCTCGCAGAGCATACAGGGAGGGAGGGGCCCACAGTGCTCTCCGGGACAGGCTGGACCCCAGGGTACAGGTGGGCTGCCCCAGGCCCCCACAGGGCTGGCCCAAAGCCCAGCTGCTCAGGGTCTGCGGGGCCGTCTGTCCAGAGCTACAGAGGACAGCAGAGAGGTGTGGCTGCCTCTTGGGGATGACTGTGGGCGGCTCACACGGCCTCCCCGTGCCACCGAGCGGGCTGCTTACCACCGGCGCGGCCTGCCTCACCTCCTTCCGTCCGTCCCTGTCAGTTCTGCGCCTCCCCTTCCTCTGGCTGCTGCAGTGCTGTCTGTCCGCCGGAGCCGGGCCCCCACGCGGGTGTCTGTGCCCGTGCCCAAACCCCGGGCCGCAGAGCTGGATGCACCGTCCCTCGCTTCCGTCCTGCTCTGTGGCTCATGCTCTTCCCGCCCAGCCGCTGGGACCTGTGGACGGTGACTCTGCTCTGCCCCGGCCCGACCCGCCCCCCTCAGCCCGGCTCTACCCAGCTCAGCCCTGCCCCACCCCGCCCTGCTCTGTGGCCCCCCCACTCCTACTAACCCTCCACCCCCCAGGCGGCTTGGCCGCTTACAGGCTGCGTTGGCACAGCTGACCCCCGCCTGGCCTCAGCCATCCTCCGTTCTGATCCCTGGCTTCGTGGGCCTGGACGCTGCAGGCTTATCCCCCCTTCCCCAAGTGCTAGCAGAGTGGCCTAGGGCAGACCCAGGCCCCCCGTGGGTCTCAGCTTCCCTCCTGTGGGAAGTGCCGGGCCACTCCCATGAGGGCTGCCGGAGCGCGTGGAGGGTTGGGAGGAGGGCGGCAGGGCCACGCAGTGCGGCCCGCCTGAGACACCCCTGCCCTAGACGGGATCCCACACTATCTGCAGTTTGGGCTGGTGACTAGAGCTGGGAAGGAAGGCACCCGTGGGCAGGGGGAGCTCTGGGAATACCACCCGTGGAGAGCAATGCCTGGCAGCTGCCCCAGGGGCGACTGTGCTCCTGCAGAGGGGGCCGGGCCAGGCTCTCAGGCCACGTCACCCCCTTCCTGAAGGGGGAGGCCAACTCCTGGGGCCCACGGGGCCTGAGCCCTGGCTCGTCCTGGGCAAGGTGCATCTGGAGGGGCATGTCCAGCCATGGGCAGGAGTCAGAGGATGGGCCCCTCCGACGAGGAGTGCGGGGGGCTTGAGGCATGGCCCCCCTTCTGCCAGGCTAGTTCCGGGACTTTCTGGGGCTGCTTATTCTCACCTCTGATTTGGAAGCAGCTGGTCTCTGGACTGAGCCTAGGGTCCCTTCCTGACACTGGTCCTCAGTGGGCTGTGACCTGGGTGACCCCAAACCTCCCGTGGCCCTGAGGGGCTCGGTATCACGGCTTGCTGTAAAGCGGGAAGGGCCGCTTCCGTTCCACTCGGAGCGCAGGCTTTAACTGGGCGTGGGTGGGAGGAAGCAGGACCGCAGAGGCTCCCCATTAAGCTGCCTCCAGAGCTGCCGGCCCCCCAACACCGTGGGCTGGCTGGTGACTGGCGGTGGGCAGCTTTGCCCCCAGGCCTGTGTGCCGGCCCTTGGTGGTCTGTCCGTCCACCACAGCTGTGCTGGAGCCCCACCAGCGGCCGGCTCCTTCTTCTCTGTGGCCTCAGTGCCGCCTCCTGGGAGTCCGGCCTGTGGGGCTGAGGCCCCACTTCCCGTTCCCATTGACCGTGGACCCTTGTCCTGTGCTCTCCCCAGCGGATTGCGCCCCGCAAGGCCGTGGCCGGTCTGGACAGAGCTGGCTCCTCAGGCCGCAGCTTCTCACATCCCTTTCAGCCTTAGGTCCCCTCTCTGAGCCCATTCCCTAGCGCTGGGGACCCCCTCCGAAAATGGGCTGTGGGCAGCTGCCTCTGAAAGCCTCGGCTGAGCCCCTTGTCCAGAAGAGCAGAAGGTATGTGTCCAGGGCCTTGTGCTCCAAGGCGGCAGGCCAGGAGGCCCCTCATTCCTTTCTCCTGGGAATGAGGCTGCCGGGGGAGGGCGGCTAGTCCGGTGTCCTCACAGCAGCGGCCAAGCCCACCCGTGGTCCAGCGTGGCCTGCCGCCACCAGGGCAGTCCTGGCACAAAGGGAAGTCTTGCTGCGGAGCCTGGGGGGCTGCTGTGGTGGTAGCCGGAAATTCCTCGTCCCCATGTAGGGAGGGGCCGTCTGGCCTCTGTTAGCTCTTAATGGCAGAGGGGAAGTGGAGGTCTGGCCCAGGTTCGAGTCCTAGCCATGCCGCTGCCTGGCCATGAGAGCGCCTAGGGGTCTCCTGGGAGCTTCGGTTTCTCTGTAAGACGGGACTGTGGTCTTGGGAGTTGTTGAAAGGCTTAAGGGAACCCAAAGGACCTTTGTGAGCCCACAGGTGACCGTGCACCGCAGAGCTGGGCTGCCTCCAGGGGTCTCACTGGGCAGAGCCAGATCTGGCAGTGGGGGGTGGGGGTGGGCAGGGTGCAGCTCACAGCTGGCCCCCCAAGCCCCCCAGCCCCTACTCACCCCTCCCTGGGAGCTCCTGGAGGGCCGTGCCCTAGTTCACACCCTGCCGGGCCTGGGGAAGGTGTGAACTGACTAGGGGTTCACCCCAGCAGGAGGCTTGGGGGTGCTTCTGTGACCCAGCAGCAGGCAGCCCACAGCCTCACCTGGGCTCTGGTGGTCAAGGTGGTCACGGCGGTGCAGACGTGTGGGGTGCCGCTAGGAACAGCATGGCAGGTGGGTGGGGCCCCCCTGGCCGTCGGGCACCGACCCGGGAGCACACACACTTCCCTTGGTCCTTTCCGCCAGCTTCCCTGGCTCTCTGAACCCGCTGGCGCCTTCCTGCCCGCACCCTGTTCCTGTAGACACTCCAGCACCTTCCTCCTGCTCTGTACCTTCCAGTCTTGGTGCAGGTGTTGTCCGTCTGAAATTCTGGGCTCCCCTGTGCGTCGTTGAGCGTACCGCGTCACGGGCCGTCTTGTGATTTTTCTCTGCGAGAACCGAGCCCGCGGTCGTCGCGGTGTCCTAACCACAGAGGACGCATGACATGATGACTGTCGTGCAGACAAATGGCTGGGTGGAGACGGATGGGGGGCGGAGGGATGGATGGCCCGCGGGCAGCGGCGCGGGGGCCGGTGGAGGCGTGCGCGAGGTTTACGTGGCGGGCCTCCCGAGTAGGGCTGGGACTTATCGAGGAGGCTCCGTTGCCTGTTTATACGCTGCTTTATCAGCCCTCACAGCAGCCCTGCGAGAGTGAGCGCTCCTGTGTTCCAATTTTATCCGAGACGATGCGGAGGCTGAGAGAAGCCGCATCACTTGGCCCGGTGCAGCACCAGTGTGGCAGGGCGGGGCCTCGAGCCTGGGCTGCGTGACTCAGGCGCAGGGTGTGCTGGTGGCAGCACGGTCCGATCCCCGCCCCTCTGTTGGCCTCCCTGGGGCGGGGGAAGTGTGCAGGTGGTCCCCGAGGTGTGCAGGGCCCAGGGGCCGCTACCCAACTCTGGCTGAGACCCCGCCTTCTGTCTGAAGGGTGGGGCAGCCTGTCCCCTCCCAGGGCCGCGGAGGTCCAGCGGGATGGGCCGCGCCTCCAGCCAAGGCCAGCACCTAGCAAGCTTGCCGGGCTCGGGTCTGGCTAATGGAGCTGGGACTCGAGTCGCGTGTCCATCCACTCCTGTCCTGGGCAGCCCATCGGGCCTGACCGCCGGCTGTGCCCCAGGCTCCCCCTGCCGAGCCTCACCTGATCTCTCCTGTGCAGGCGGCGCTGCCCACTCCCTCTGGGGCGGCGTCACCTGACCCAGCCCAGGAACTGCTCTGTCGCCACTGCTACCTGGCAGGCCCAGGAGGGAGGGGGCTCAGGACGAGGGGCCTCTGCAGGGCAGAGCCCCGGGGTGCCCTCCTGGAGGTCGGCACGGTGCAACCGGAACGCAGGGGCGGGGGTTTGACGGGGCTGATGACTATGAATCCGTGAATAAATCAGTGAAACTGGGCGTTCCGCTACCTGGAACAGTCGTGCTCACAGGCTGGCAGTTGCCAAGATCCTAATTATAAGAAGAGCTGGTGTAATGGAAAAAGTGCTGCGGTGTTTTCTTGCTTCTCATTCCTGACGGCGAGGGAGCGCGCAGGTGCACTTGCACACGCGCCTCGCGGTTTTCCCGCGCCCCGTGCAAGGCTGTTACTCCGCGGTGCCAGGAGAAGAGGAGAAAGAAGATTCTGTGAGAGCTTTTAATGAGTTCTAGTTTTAGAAGCAATCAGGAAAATAATTGCATGATTTAAACGTTTACTAAGTGAAGGTGTTTTGCGTTTTTCCATGTCGCCCACTCTCCCGCTCTCCTGGGCCGCCGCTGGCGCCCTCCTGGGGCAGCTCTGGGGGACTTCTGGGCCCCCAGTGCGGGCCCACCACCCCTCAGGCCCGTGACCAGCCTGGCTCCGAGCCCCCGACCCCAGAACGAGGACCGAGCTTCTGCTGGAATGTGGCTCCTACCGGAGGCTCCAGGCCCACATGTTTGGCGTATCCTCCAGGGGAGCCCAGGAGTTGGGTCCCACTTGCCCTTGGCCTCCAGGAACCAAGGCGTGCCCAGGGGTCCAGGCACAGTGACCAGAGGGACATCGTCCCTGCCAGTGGCCTGTGCCCAGATGTTGCCATTCTGCATGCTCCCTCCGGCTTGAGGCCACCCGTCCACACCTCTTCTGTCAGGCCCTCCCTCGTGGCAAATTAGCAGCTCTGTCCCCAGAGCCGGCCTTGTCTAGTTACCCCATCGATGCTGCAGACGGTGCAGACACCTCAGGAGGCCCCAGTGACAGGAGCGTCTCGCAGGAGGCACACACCCCGGAGCCAGGCACCCTGGGTGGAGAGCCGTCCATAGGGCCCCACCTCCCCACTCGTCCCTGGAGCTGTTGGGGGGCCCGTAGGCAGGGGCTTGCAGGGGGCTGCTGCCTGGGGGTCTGGGAGGGGTCTGCAGCCCCAAGCTCACCAGCCCTTCCCCATAGTCTGTTTCCCTCCTGAGGGCGGCCCCTCGCAGCATCCCTGTTGTCTGCCGGGTTCATGCAGCCCTCGGACCTGGCAGACACCAGCAGAAGCACGTGGGGCCATGGAACACTTGCTCCACAGCACCCTCCCTGCCCGCTCCTTTGCTGAGGGAGACTGGGTCCCTAGGCCAGCCGTGATCCTGCGTGGGAGGAGATGGAGTGATGGAGTGCATGTCCGTGAGTCCTGCCCATGTGGGTGACACCCCCGTGTACGGACTTCCAGGTGTCGTGACTGCCAGGGTGCCCCAAAGCAGTGAGGTCTGGCTTTGTAGTGGCCTGCGGCAGGCCAGTCCAGACTTGGCGCCAATGTTGATTACTGGCGCCAACGTTGATTAGTCTCGTGTCCTCGGGAGAGATCCTCGACCTCTTGGTGACTTGGCCTCCCTGTCTCCCCAGTCCTCAAAGTGCGGTTACCGGCAGGCGTGCTCACATACAGCGTGGGGAGACCGAGTCACCTTAGAAAGGCTCCTAGGAGTCCCAGAGTCCAGGTGCACCCAGGGCCAGGCTCAGGGCCCCCTAACAAGCCTCCTATGAGGGAGGCCTTGGTGACCAAGCTGGAGGTTGGGTGTGATGGCCTGTGCTGGGCCTTTGACAGGGCTTAGGTGGAAACCTGGAAATCTGGGCAGGGAAGCAGGGTGACTGAGGCCCTCGGAGCCTGCAGTCTTGGTTTCGTGACCTTGACGTCTCGGCTTTAGGGTAGAGCCTAGGTTTGGGCTCCCCGGCTGATAGCCTCGCTCAGAAGGCTGTGATGACGGGAAGCTTAGAAGAGGGCCCAGGCTCAGGGCCACCTAGCACCCTCCGATGGTAGATGGATGGATGGATGGATGGATGGATGGACGGATGGATGGGTGGATGGATGCTGCCATCCTGCAGAGCCGAGACCCACAGGCTTGCCAGTGGGCCGCCACCTTCCCAGCCACGGGCTGTTTCTACTGAGCAGCTGTCTGCCTGCACTGTGGCTAAACCCGTAATTGAATTGTGAGCGACAGTACATACAGGGTTAAGATCGTGCTAATTGCTTCATTTCCCAGAACACTCCTAAAAAGAAATGAATTTCCCCGTCCTGTCTTGATGACCCTTGTGGAAATCGATTGAGGTTCCAGAATGAGCTGCAGAGAGGGTGGGCCTGGGGTCGGGTTCCCACTCCTGCCTCCCCTGCCGCTCTCACTGGCCTGAAGGACTCTTCCCTGAGTCATGCTCGGCCCTGGCCATGGGCTGGGCTCCTGGGGAGGAAGCTTTGGTTTTGCTTGCACGATAGATGAGGAAATCTGGCCCTGAGGTGAATGGTCTTGTGCACAGTCACCTGGCTGGCGGGTGGAGGAGCTGTGCCCTGCAAAGTGGCCTTCAGGGAAAGTGTGGCCTTGGAGCCAGTGGGCACAGGTGCCAGTCCCAGCCATCTCTCTCTCTCAGAGGCCCCGCAGATCACGGACCCCCTTGAGTGTACACAACCTTTACTGTCAGATGGCTATTGGGACCTGGCCTGAGGGGTGCTGCCGAGTACGACAGTGTTGTGCAACGTGCCCCCAACACTGCTCCAGGGGTGTGGCCACATCCCTCACAAGCGGCCCTGCTACTTCGCTGGCAAATGCAGATAAGACAGTTGGGCCACACGGAGGACGTGAGACATGCTTACGTGGGATGCCCCAAACCTTCCTGGTGCAAATCTCTACTCCTTACCATGTTCATGGCTTCATGAAGCCACTCAGTCTTTCCATGGGACTGGCGTCCGTCCACCGCCCACCATCCACCATCCAGCATCCATCTTTGTATCTACCTGTCCACCCTTTAATTCGCTGTTTATCCATCCATATGTCCGTTGTCTGTCCACCTTCCACCACCCGTCCATCTGCCACCCATCCACCCACCCATCCACCCGTCCATCCGTCATCTCTATCCCTACAACCATCTTTCTGTCCATCCATCCACCCATCCGTCCATCCATCTGTCCACCCATCCGTCCATCCATCCATCCGCCATCCACCCACCCATCCACCCATCCATCCATCTGCCATCTGTCTACCATCCATCCGTCCGTCCGTCCACCCACCCATCAACCCATCCACCCATCCATCCATCCATCTGTCCACCCGTCCGCCCACCCATCCATCCGCCATCCACCCACCCACCCATCCGTCCATCCATCTGTCCACCCATCCGTCCATCCATCCATCCGCCATCCACCCACTCATCCATCCATGTGTCCATCCATCATCTCTCCACCTGTCCGTTCTCCATCCCCCGTCCACCCACCGTCCACCCAACTCCTCCAGGATATATTGAGCAGCACTTGGGTGCTGGCTTGTGCCAGGGGCTGTGTGTTTGTGGAGAGGGAGAGAGACCCTCCTTTACTCGAGGAGCCTGAGAGCAGGTACGGGGAGCGAGGTGTCCCCAGGGCTGACAGGCCTGTAGAAGCTGCAGATGGTGTTGGCAGCACTGCTCTGCACTTGACTGTAGCCCCAGGGGCCAGCGCTGGTCATCTCTACCCAGTGTGGTGCCTTACAGCCAGGGATACCCAGGGACCTCGGGGTTTGGCCTTGAGACCAGGAAAGAATATTCAGATCCCAGACCTATCTCTGCCTTGTCTCGGGGGTGGTGGCCCAGGCTTGCTCCTGGTTCTTGGCTTTCACCCAGCACTCCCTGACGACTGTGCCCTTGACCACTGCACCTAATGGCCATCCTCTTGTTTCCACAGAGTGACTTGTTGGATGTCAATCAGATCATCAAGGACTTGGCTTCCATGGTGGCAGAGCAAGGAGATGCCATCGGTGGGTACCCGTGCTACCCTCTAAGCACCTGCCCCCCATGGCCACATGCCCTTCCCCCCAGGTGTGGGCAGGCTGCCTCCCAGACGAACGAGAGCCAGGGCGGTTCTGGAGGTCTGAGCCTCTGCTTCCCTCTCTGTGTCCCCGGTGTCCCCAGACCCTCAGGAAGGCTGGGTTTGGGGAGGCTCTTGCAAGAGGGTGGCCCACCCTTTCTGCTCATTGAGGAGTCTGGGCCTCCATGCCTCCCGCCCTGGGCCTTCCTCCCACTCGAGGACTCTCCAGGTTGAGGACAGACTGCGCTAGGTGGGGGAGGGGTCAAGGCTGCAGCTTGTGACCCAGCAGAGAGTGCTGGACACGCGGAGCCCAGAGCTGCCTTGGGGTTTCCATGCCTCAGGAAATGGGTGTGGTGGGGGCAGGGCTGCACCAGGGGGGACCCGGCCCTGGTCTCTGTGTTCCCTCCATGTGAGGACGTTGGCCCCACCTAGCCTGTCCTCTCTACCCAGGTGGCCACGTGGTTCTTCGGCTGCAGCCCTGAGTGCCTGGGAGGCCAGGGGGTGGGGGGCATGTAATAGGAACCGTGGGTCCCTGGCCCAGAAGCATGGGGATGACTCTTGGCACTAGAGCCCCTGGCTAGCACCGCCAGCTCCCAGCCAGCCTCTGTCACCCGCTCCGTTCCCTGGTTCTGAAGTCTGTGTGTGTCCTGCTCCCCGCTGGGCGGCCCAGCCGTCCCCTGCTGCATGGGCAGGAGAGGAAGGGACTGGGGAGGGCGGGGCCTGCTGCCAGGAGGGCGGGGCCTGCTGCCAGGAGGGCGGGGCCTGCTGCCAGGAGGGCGGGGCCTGCTGCCCAGCACCTGGGCCTTTCACTCCTCCCAGCCTGGGCTGCGCAGTAGAGCCGTGCTCTGGGGTGTGCAGTGGGTGCCCTGGGGTGTGCAGTCCCCTGCCTGCCTGGGCTGCATGTCCTCCTGCCTCGCAGCCCTGTTGGCCTCAGCGTGGCTGTGGCCGCTGTTCCTGCCTCCTCTGACTACCTCTGGGCGGGGTGTGCTGAGTGTTCTGTCCACTCCAGATGTCACCCAGGTGGTCATTCAGTCCCAGGGACAGACTAGTTGAGAGGGGCACGTGCAGAGGGAGCTGAGTCGCAGCCACTGTGATCAGGGCCTGGGGACCTTGGGGCACCTGGAGTGGGGCACCAGGGGCCGAGTGCTGCTGAGACCTGAGGATCCCACCGTGTGCTGCTGTGGGCGGTCTTACTGTGCTGGGGGATGGGCAGGGGCCCGTGTGCCCCTCTGCAGGGACAGTGGAGGCGGTGAGCTTGGTGTTGCTTGGCTGGGCCCGGCCCCAGCCCGCCTGCCCCCCGTCCCCCTAGCTGGCCACTGGCCTCTGCCTGCCCCTTCAGCCTCTGGTGCCTTTCCAGGGTCCGGCAGCAGCAAGGCCACATGCCAGCAGAGCTCCAGCCCTGAGCCCGCCGTGGCGGCCCCGCTGCCCGGGCTGGGCTGTGTGTCCCTGCGGCAGGGCCTCCACTCCCGTACCAAGACACGCAAGCCCAACTTCAGCCCCCAGGAGACGGAGGTGCTGGTACGGAGGGTGACGCGCCACTACCCGCTGCTGTTTGGGGCGCTGCGGGGCCCGCCCGCCCGGAAGCACCGAACGTGGAACAAGATCCTGCAGGCGGTGAACGCGCTGGGCCACTGCCGGCGCGACCTGGGCGACCTGAAGCACAAGTGGCGGGACCTGCGCGGGGCGGTACGCAAGAAGCTGGCCGAGCGCCCGCCGGCCCCCGGCCTCCTGCTCACCCCTGTCGAGCGCATGGTGGCCGAAACCTTCTCAGCCCCAGCCCCTCCAGGCGAGGGCCAGGCCGCCGAGCCCCTGCCAAGTAAGTGAGCCCCCTGGGCCTGCCCCCGTGCTGGTGGTACGGTGAAGGGCCCCAGGGAGCGGGACCCTCGGGAGGGCTGGGGGCCTGTGGGTCTGCCCACCGCCCGTGTGGTAGCTCTCTGCTTCCAGCTGGGGAACTGAGCCTGGGGTCAGAGAGGGGCCCGTCTGCCTGGGCAGCTGAGGAGCTGAGGATCAGAGCCAGGCTCCTCCTGGCCCCAAGCTGGGAGCCCTGCTGGGGGTCCCCCCACCATGACCTAGCACAGCCGAGGGCCCCCAGAGGCTCAGGGAGCGGAGGACAAGGGGCCACGCTTCCCTCCCTATCCCCACCTGGGGCCACTCTCCCGATGTGGGGGAGGGGACCACCCCTTCCCATGCTCTCATTATGGGGGCTCTTCTCCCTGGGGTCACTCAGCCCCCTGACCAGGGCAGTCTCCAGTGGCTCCCTGCTTCCCAGGGTACACGGACCCTCTGACTCTGAGCCCATGTGCCCGTCTGTAGGGCCCCCCTTTGCTGGAAGTTTCTGTACCTGGTAAGGAAGGCCTAGGGGGCGTGTTGGGGTCTTCCCTGCCACGCACAGCCCCCTCCGGCTCCCAGGGGTGCTGGCTTGGACTTCTGCTCACCACCACCTTCCATGCCTCCTGCCGCTCCTCCTCCTTGAGATGCCTCGGAATGTCCCAGTCAGGCTGCTCGCGCCGGCTGCACCCCTGCTCTCGGCCGACACAGACTCTGCTTCCTGAGGAGCTGTTGGACGTACCTTGGGGATGAAGCTTGGAGCAGGCCCAGCTCTCCTGAAGGCCATACAGTGCAGCACAGGACTCAGCCTGCACGCAGGCACGCCGGCAGTTGGCCACGGCGCGGCTTGTACGGGCCCGGCAGAAGATGTGGGTGGACACACCGTTCCCTGGCACTGGCCTTGCTCGTGGGCCTGGGGGACGGCGCGGGATGCGGCCAGCCTCTCAGGCCAGGGGAGGCTGCCACATTCTGCTAGAGACAGAGCCAGACCCGGTTTTGGAGTGCACACTGGGGTGCCTGGGCCCACCCCACGAGTCCCTAGCCCTGCAGCCCGGCCCGAACTTGGTGATCGTGTTGTTCCTGAAGGTCGCTGGTGCTGGCTCAGCAAACTGGCTGATGGTGGGGTCCAGTCCAGCACAGATGTCCCTGCCTGCGCGGGTGGGCCGGGAGCCCCCTTCCCTAGACCCTGCCGGCTCCGGGCTCGCCTCCGTCACAGTGGCGGCTGACTGGTCCCTTAGTGATGGGAGCCCCTCCTGGGGTTGTGCATCCTGGGCTGACTGTCGCCGAGCAACCGAGGGCGAGGGAGTGGCCTGGGGCCGGATCTCCCTGGCAGGGCTGAGTGTGGGTCAGGGAGGCGGCTGCAGACCCTGATTCGGGGCAGGAGGTGGTGGCAGAAATGACTGCGGCGCGGCACACCAGTTCTTCTGTCTGGGTCAGCGGTGGCCTGGTGCCTGGGCAGGGGGAGGCCTGCAGGGGCTCCTCACGGCCACAGGGGCTGTGGATAGCCCGTTGGCAGAGTTGGGGGCCTCCGCGGGGGGCTGAGCGGGCAGCTCTCTGTGCTTTGGGGTGCACCCCTGCTATCTCTGAATGTTTGGAGGTGGTGCTGGCGGGAGGTTCTCTCCCCGACAGGCCTGGCCCAGAGTCTGGGCACCCTGTGGTCTCCGGAGCAGAGCCCCTGCGTGGGAGTGGGGGTGAGCAGGGGGCACCTGTAGATCTGCCCCGAACAACCAGGGGTCTTTAGGAGGGAGCAGAAGTGGTTCAGGGCAGATGAAGCATCAGAGCGAGCAGGCCAGGTGGTGGGGGGCTGCCCAGTAGCCCCTTGGGGAAGGAGCCGGCTGTGGGGGGCGGGTCTGCTTAGTGTGGCAGCCCAGGGCAGAGCCGAGTCCGATCTGGGGAGCGCTCTGTGGGCTGGATATGTTTGTTCTTGGTCCGAGGTGGGCTTGGCCGTGGGCTCGCTCGTGTCTCCAGGCCGTCTCTTGCCGTCAGAGCTGGTTCCCAGTGTCCCCAGGGCCTGTGCTGGAGGCTGACCAGACTCGGGCTTTCTTGGAGCCTGAGAGCAGGGTGCAGGGCGGCCCAGGCTCTGTCCCTGACACTGCAGTCTGTCTGTGCGTGGAGGTCATCACTCCTGTCTTGGGCGTCCGTCTCTAACCTCCGCAGGGGGAGGGCGGGGTTGCCGCTGCCCAAGGCCTCGGGGTGTGAGCTGGCTCCTTGGCACGTCCGCGAGGCCGAGGCAGGACCAGGGGCCTGGGTGGCCGATGCGCTGCCAGTGCTGCAGGTGGGGGAGAAGCAGGGCTGCCCCAGCACGAGAAGGGGTAAGTCCCTCCTTGCTCTCCTCCCAGTGGGGCTCAGCGTGGAGGGCCTGGGGGAGGGAAGCCCGGAGGAGACAGCCGCCCCTCAGAGCCGTCACCGGGCAGAGGCTGGGTGTCCCCTGCCACCGCGCTCCGCTCCGGACTGGACGTGTCGCAGTCCAGGGAGATGGAAGAGAGCAATCGGGCTGTTTCTGCCCCCCGACGTCCTTGGAGCCTGGAGTCCTGTCACTTCCTCCTCGGAGAAGGAGCTGCGTGTTCGCGGTAGCCGGCGTCGCGGCCGCTGGTCTGCGAGGAGAGTGCCTCCTGCTGCGGCCACCTTCTCGCTGCGTCTCTGCTACCGGATCCCTGGGGGTAGAGGAGGGCACGGTGTAGACCCGTCCTTCGTCGGGATTCACACTCAGCTCCTGCTGTGGAGGATGTCGCCGTCTTCACTCACCATCGCTCTGTGTGTCTGCGTGGCCTGGCCTTGAGCTCCTGGCCTTGAGTTATGAATTTGGCGCGTGTTTTCACCGCGGCATCACGGCGTGGAGTGCTCCAGTTTCCTGGGGCTGACCTGGGGCGTGTGGGGGTGGCTCGACTGGGCCGCCGGTGGGACAGCTCAGCGCCACACTGACAGCCCTACCCGGCGTGTGCCTGAGGCCCCACACTGAAGACCGAGCCGGTCGGCCACGGTCCGGAGACCTTGGGCCGGCGCAGTGCTGCCGGTCCCCTGCGCCTTTGCTCCCAGCCCAGGCAGGGGTCCTCCCCGTGGCTCCACGACACCCACAGAGACAGGTCCCCTGCTCCTTTCTTCGAGGCAGGGGCCGTGGTCAGGAGCAGGAGGACTGGCCCAGGGCACAGAAGAGTCACAGGCCAGGCCTCTTTCCGGGCTGGCCTCTGTCTTCTCCTGAGTGAGCTGCCCCTGTCCCTAGGTGCGCCTCCTGATGGCTCTGGTGGCCAGTGCCTATGCCAGCCAGGTGGCCCAGCGCTCTTCCCGGCTCTGGAGGCTGGCCTCGCCTGGTCTCCAGTAACGCCAGCATGGGGCCTCCGTGAGCCCGGGGTGGGGCAGCAGCCCTCCAGCCTACCCCATCTCTGGGCCTGGGCTCCCCAGGGCTTGCCCTTGGGGTGTCCTCAGGGTCACAATCTGTAATTCCTTCTGTTGTCTTGATTTGCAGATAGTTTTGAAGCCAGCCTTGAGGCTGCGTCCTCGCACACAGAGGTGGCCAGCGAGCTCCTGGCTGGAGCCAGCCGGCATCAAGTAAGTCAGTATGAAGGGACAGGCCTGGCTGGCCCATGGCCCCCTCCGTCCCGTTTCCCTGGGAGGCCTAGGCCCCGCCCTGTACTTGGGAGGGCGCGCCCACAGGATCTTCTCAGAGCCAAGGGGGACTGGTGCTGCGGAGGGAAAGGTAGGGCTGCAGGGTCTGCACCTGCCGAGGCAGGTGGCCTGGCCTTGGCCCAGCTGGCTTAGTGGCAGTCGGAGGGCAGGGAACTGGTCGTGAATGTGAACAGGGCACGTGTGGGGGATCTAACTGCTGTGGGCGCTCAGGAGCGTGATCGCCAGGCTGCCTCTCCAGAAAGCTCTGTGGCGTCTCTTGTGCCCAGATGGGCAAGCTGGGTCTGTCCCCTTCCTCTGACCCTCCTCTGACCCTCCTGCCTGCACCAGCCGCCCAGGCCCCTGTGTGGCTCGGGGCTGCCTCCGGCCGGGCTCTGGTCTGGAGGCTGGGATGGGCGGCCCCTTCTTAGAGCCATCAGAGCCCGGCTTGGGGCAAGTTGGCTGCTCAGAGGGAGTGACAGCAAACATCGGGCCTGCATCTTTTTGCGATGGGGCTTCGAGCAGTCCCGGGGGCTGATGGCCAGGCCTCTGTGCGACCCGCCGCTGCCGTGTAAGCGTGTGATGGGGCCTGGTAGGCTTCGGCCCCATCAGGTGGGCGGAGGGCGGGGCAGCTGTGCCCACTCCCTCCTCACCGCTCACTGGCCCTTTGCTCCGCGCTGGGCTCTGACACTCAGGGATGGACACTGTAGAGCCTGTCTCTCCGCGAGGGGGCATCGCAGGGGGAGGGTGGAGTGGACGGGCCAGTCCAGTGAGAGGAGGGCTCTGGGCTGCTGGGGCAGGCTGACTTTCCTGGGAGGGCGCGCGCTCCATCTTGAAGGCCAAGTAGTGATTGTCCTGGTGGAGGGGGCGGTGCGCTCAGAGGCGGAAGGCGGAGCCACCCAGGCCCGCTCAGGATCCGGGGGCTGGAGTGCGAGCCCCGTGCGCGGGCCGTGGTGGGTGGGAGCAGCACACAGCACCCTGGGGAGAGCGAGGCCCATGATGCCCTCATTGCCTGGGGTCTCCGGGAAGTCACAGCTGGTGTTGGCTTCCCGTCTCCTGCATCGGCGGCCCTGGAAAGAGAAGTCGGGCTGACGGACAGCGGCCCGTGAGAGCGGGGAAGAACCAGGCTGGGCCAAGGTCTCGTCCGCAGGATGGGAGTGGAGGCAGGCTGACGTCAGCTCGGGGCTCACCGCCTGGCCCACGGCCCCGCCGCTTGCAGCACACGGAGGGCAGCCAGGCCCTCCAGCTGGGGCCTCTCCACCAGGCCTGGTCCTTCCGGGGCCCTCCTGGAGTGGAAGGTGCAGGTCGCAGATGACATGCAGGGCAGACTTGCCCGAAGCTCAGGGCCCGGCGTCCCTCGGATGGGAGCTCTTCCAACGGCGGGGCCTGCGGGCGCCCTCCCTACCGCGGCAGCTTGAGAGGGAAGCACTGAGCCGGCCGGTGGCTGCCTCTGGGAACCGCCGGGGCTGGCCGTCGGCGGGATCGGCGGGCGCCAGGACCACACGCGAAGACGGGCCGTGAGGAGGAGGAGCGGCAGGAGGACGTGGAGGCGGCGCGGGGGGGTCCTCATCGGGCCCAAGCCCCACCCCCGTCCCGTTCCCGGGAAGCCCACTGGACCCTCTGGTGACCCGATCCCTACCCCATTTCCGCTGCGGAGCGGTAACACCTGTGCCACAGGTGAGGCGAGGCAGGCCCTGACGGGAGGCGCGGCCATATGGCTGCCGCATGGGAAGGTCCTGCTCATCGCCAGCCTGGCGGGCAGCACGGGGCCCAGGCCCAGGCCTCAGGTCCAGGTTTTCCCTGAGAAGTTGGCCAGTGTCCCCCCTACCCCACCCCACCTGACGAGAGAGAGGGTGACGTCCCTACATGCACGCGTTGGGGCCGGCGGTTCCGGGAGGAGCAGGGCTTCCCAGCTCTCAAGAGGCGGCGCCGTGTTGCCGCCGAGGCTCTCGGATTCCTGTCCGGGACTGGTCCTGCTGCCCTGGGGAAGCTCTGGTGCACCTTCCCCTCCTCCCGGAACACCCACTCGTCGGAGGACCCGGAGATCGATGGGTGGGGGCCTGGATGGGTGGAAGGTTGGATGGTTGTGTGGGTGCACAGAGGTGTGGTGAACCGAAGGATGTTGGGTGGGCGGTGGGTGGGCGGCCGGTGGGTGGGCGCGCGGACAGATGAGCTTACGGAAGGAGGAGAGACGGAGGGAAGAAGACGGTTGGATGTTGGAGGAAGAAACCGGCAGGTAGATGAGTGGGTGGTATTGCAGTGGAACTGGTGGGGGGGCGGGGGGGGGGGGGGACAGACAGCGGCCAGCTGGCTGGACGTATGGACAAGCAGCAGGGCACCGAGGCTTCGCAGTTCCAGGCTGAGGTTAGGACCTCAGTGTTGCTGGATGAAGACTCACCCCGTGAGTCCCCCTAGTTTCCTCGTGTGGGTGCCGCTGCCCACCACAGAAGCGCACTGCAGACCCAAGCAGCTCTGTGTGCAGAGGGCCCCTTCCGTCACCTCTCTGCCCCTCCGATGTGTCGCCCCATCATGGCTGCTGCGGCTGACGTTTCCTGTCTCCCTCCACCAGCGGACGAGGACGATGACGCCCCCAGCAGCCTGTGGCTACCCCTGCGGACCCTGGAGGGGCCGAGCCTGCCGGAACCCGAGCCCTCGGACCGACGAGGGACGATCCCCGCGCCTACGTCCTCGCCCTCCCCGCCGGCCTCTCCGGCCTCCCCAGCTTCCGTGCCCCCTGCGGCTGCGTTCCCAGGGGCCCTCGGGCCCTTCCCAACCCCCACCGCACCACCCCCCCCCCCCTGGAGGCCCGCGGGGGAGGCCTCCGAGTTTGAGCAGCGGCTGCTGGACTCGCAGCGGCGACAGGGGGCCCTGCTGTCCCACTGGTCCCAGCAACAGAGCGTGCTGATGGCCCAGCAGAACCGGCTGCTGCAGAGGCTGGCGGAGCAGAACCAGCGGCTGGCTGATGGCATGGAGGCCCTCAACCGCACCCTCGAGAAGCTGGTGGAGGCCTGCCCCGTGCCGGGAGCCTCGCCCCCTGTCGGGGACGGCACCCCTGTTGGCAGAGCGGCCTGCGGGCCCAGCGGAGGCTCCCGGGGCAGCCCCCAGCGCCCCCACCCGGGCCTGGAGGTCTTCTCAGGGATGATCCTGAAGGTGGAGGAGGAGGTCTGACCCCTGAGGGCCACAGCAGGGACTCCAGCCCTTCTGGGAGGTGGGCTTGGGGGCAGCTGGGCTTAGCTGGGCCTCCATGGAGCCAGTGAGGATGAAGGACACCTTCATGGGCGTTGTCTGTGGGGCTCAATGATGTGCAGGGAAAGGCTCTGGGGCCGGCCCGTGGGTCCTGGGCAGACATCTACTCAGGGACCTTATGGCTGGAGGAGGCAGAGGGGCGGGGCCGAGCCCAGCCCCTCTCCCGTCCCGCGCTCTCACCGGCTGGGCTGCGTGCCTTGGAGGACAGCCGCAGGGGTACAGCGTCCCCCACCTGGATAGCCCCCCTGCAAGCCGCCTCCTCCTCCTGCTTGTACGGGCTCTGTGGGCCGCGCTCCGACGCTTTCCACGATCCTGCCAAGGGAACCACGTCTTGCGGGCCTGCTGTCATTTCTCCCGGTTTTAGATCAGTGGTGTGATAGACACACGGACACGTATGTGGGACTTGGTACTGTATTGGGTGGGATGCTGTTTTGTACCTCCTGATTTTCTCACAAAGAAGTTATTTTTCTTACATAAGCATAAAATAACAAAAAAAAAAAAATGCAGTAACCGTGCTGATGATGCCCGCCAACCCATGAGACGAGCCCGGTGCTGTTCTTGCGGACGGGCTGCTGTGCTCAGCCCTGGCAGGGAGCCCCGAGCGCTGGCGGGGTGTTCAGATCTCCATGGGTGACCTGCCGCACCCGTGCTAGGGTCCCTCAGGGAGCTGGTGTCCACCCCTGTCACACGGCTGCAGCCACACAGCTCCGCAGGGGCCAGAAGGAGAGGGCAGGGCTCCCTGAACCCCAGGTCCTCGCTGGTCCTGGGCCACGTGCCCTTTGCCCCTCTCCCCTCGGCTTCCTTCTCCTGACCGCTGTGGGCAAAAGTCTTCTCCAGAAGTGGCAGCCTCAAGTGTTGGCGTGGACGGGACGGTGTGCTGGCTCCCGGGCCCCAGGGAAGCCCAGCATTGAGGAGGGCCAAGACTAGTGTCACCAGCACATTGGGCGGGACCCTGCTCTGGTTTTCTGTGTTCGTCGTGGCGCAGCAGCACGCCTGTAACTTCGTCTCAGAAGAGCGCGATCTCTTCTCTGCTCCCTGCGGCGTGGCCCAGCCGCCATCCCGCCCCCCCCCCCATGGGGCTTATGATGCCATGGGCTGCCCATGGCAGCCTCACTCCGACGGCCCCTCCCTGGGAAGCCTTCTTTCTGCTAAAACCTCAGGTCCGTCTTCATGCCAGCTCTTAAGCCTCGTTCATCTTCGCTCTGGATGGAGGGGATGGATGTTCCTGTCTGCTAAAAGATGCCCCCCAGGTGGTCGTTCACCTCCCTACTGGCTGTGAGCGCTGCTCCTCTGTGATGCAGGCTGACACCTTCAGTCTCAGACCGAGCTCTGATCCCGGTCACTCGCTGAGCCCTGTGCCTGGTCACCCTCTAGATGCTGACCCTGGTCCCACTCTGGGCCCTGACCCTGGTCCCACACTGAGCCTTGACCCTGGTCATGCAGTGAGCCCTGACCCTGGTCCCACTCTGAGCCCTGACCCTGGTCCTGCTCTGGGCCCTGACCCTGGTCCCACACTGAGCCCTGACCCTAGTCCCACACTGAGCCCTGACTCTGGTCCCACTCTGAGCCCTGATCCTGGTCCACTCTGAGCCCTGACCCTGGTCCCATTCTGAGCCCTGATCCTGGTCACACACTGAGCCCTGAGCCTGGTTACACACTGAGCCCTGACCCTGGTCCCACTCTGGGCCCTGACCCTGGTCCCACACTGAGCACTGACCCTGGTCACACTCTGGGCCCTGACCCTGGTCCCACACTGAGCACTGACCCTGGTCACACTATGAGCCTTCATCCTAGTTATATTCTTGGCCCTAACCTGGGTTACCCTGAGCCCTGACCCTGTTATTTCTGTAACACCTACCACGAGCCTCCTCTGGTCCGGGCCCCGTGCTAGGTGCTGAAGATGCAGGAGTGACCAGGCAGACCAGAAGCCTGTGCTTGCGGAGCTCACGGTCGGCCATAGAAAACAATACTTAGAAGTAAATACATTCCGGGTAAGTGTTTCCTGCGTTTAAGTTAGACTAGATTTGGCTGCATCTGACAGAAAGCCCAGATGGCTTGTTTTGGAGAACACGGGCGGGATGACGTTTACTTAGAAGCAGTCCGTGCTTGGTGAGTCGACGCCGCGGGCGGCTCTGCGGTCCTCGGGCTCACGCGGCCTGCGGGCGCTGCTCAGTCGCGTGCCCGTGGCCCAGGCTGGCTGCAGGAACCCCCCACCACCACCGCGGGAGGCCTGTCCGCAGGCCACGGGTCGGCGCGCACGAGGAGGCCGGGCCACGGCCCAGGGAGAATAGGCTGGCCGTGCATGGAGGGGTGCCGCCCTCACCCCTGCGGCTCTGGAACCTCCTCTCAGGGATGCATCAGGGGAGCCTGCAGGGCCTCTCGGAAAAAGCTGTGATCTCGGATTAGACAGGAGCTGTCAGAGTGTCCCGGGAAGAGGAATCTTGGGGAGTGTGGGAAGGGGGCAGTGAAAGTACGCCCCCCCCCCAGGTGGGACTGCAGTGGCCTGAGCTCGGCCCGGCCTTGACCCTGCCCTGCTTGCACGCTCCCCAGCAGCACCCCTGCTCGCACGCTCCGCAGCAGCACCCCCTGCTCGCACGCTCCCCAGCAGCACCCCCTGCTCGCACGCTCCCCAGCAGCACCCCTGCTCGCACGCTCCCCAGCAGCACACCCTGCTCGCACGCTCCCCAGCAGCACACCCTGTTCGCACGCTCCCCAGCAGCACCCCTGTTCGCACGCTCCCCAGCAGCACAGACTCAGGATGGAAGCGAGCAGGTGGGGGGTGAAGCCAGGGTTGGGGGCCGTCCCAGGTGACCCTGGGCCCAGCAGTGGGGTGCTCGGGAGCAGGTGCATGAGCGGGCTGTCCCAGCAGCACGGAGGTCGCTGGGGCTGTGGGGCCTGAGGAGGGAAGGGGCGTGGAGGGGACAGGGCTCTGAGGACCCTGTGCGAGAGGAGGGGGACAGGGCCGTGAGAGAAGGCAGGAGCAGTCCCACGGAGGAGAGCGGGAGGGCTGCCCTGACAGATGCCAGGGGAAGGATCCGGAGGGGCCGGTGGGGTAGAGAAGAAACGGTCCCAGTGTGGGGCATCTAGAAGGGGTCAGTGGCCGCGACAGGAGCCGGTCTGCGGCTCGACTGCACAGAGGTCAGATAGGCCGGGATCGGGAAGACGCTGCAGGTCACCTCTGTGCACCCTCCTGCAGGAGTCTGGGGTGCAGGGGTGACGCCTGGAGCCCGGGTCAGGACCGCAGGCTCTCACCCCATTCCCTCGCTGCGCGGCCTTCCCAGGTGAGGGAGCCTCGGCGTCTCACTCCTGGAGCAGCTGCGGGGTGTGCGGGCAGCTGGGCACATCTGCCCTCGGACGACAGGGCTAGCCATCCCAGCGGCCCTCCTGCTAGAACAGTCTGACCTGGAAACCCCCAGCTCCGGTGCTTTGCCGCCTTGCCAGGAAGCGACAAGGAAACTGATCCGCCCCCATCGCCGCCCCGGCAGCCCTAATGGGAAGCGCGGCGTGGGGAGCAAGTTCAGGATTGATCTGAGACCCCAGACCTGCAAAGCCCTTCATGGCAGGAGCGGCCAGTGAGGCCTGTGGGAGGCCCACAGAATGAGGGGCCCATGTGACCCCACGGCTGGAGGCCACTCTGTATGTGATGGGGCAGCAGAGCAGAAAGCCAGGCAGGCAGGACCAGTTGCAGAGATAACAAAACAGGCCCCACTATGGGTCCAGCTCTGTCCCCAGTTGCACGTGCTGAGTCCTCACCCCGGGCCCTCAGAGGATGACAGCCCTTATCCACGCTGACCAGTGTCCTTATGAGGGGAGAGCAGGACGCAGACATGCACTGGGGGACGACCGCGTGAGGACACGGGGAGGAGATGCCGTCCACACGCCGGCAGAGGGGCCTCGGGCACCAGCCCCACCTGCGCCCGGGTCCTGGGCTCGGACTTGCAGCCGCCGGGGCCGGGAGGAGAGTGGTTCCCGCTGTCCCGGGTGCCTGGCCTGTGTCCACTGGGGCACCGAGCCCGTCGGTGCCGAAAATTAACTGTGGGAATTAGCCGGCTGTGCCGCAGGTGGTTGCTGTGAAATGCTTTAAAATAAGATGAAATCACAACAATGGGCGATAAGAGATTATCAAAAGTGACCACGTGTGCCTGAAAAAGATCACCTCCAACTTCTAGAATGAAGAGCTCCGTGGACGGCCACGAGCCTGGGCATCTGGTGGCAGAGGACGTGACAAACGGCGACCAGAGGACACCCGGAGCGGCTGGCGTGTTGCAGAGCGCGGAGCCCGGCAGAGTGTGGTCACCGGGGCCTAGAGGGCCGGAGTCGGGCGTGGGCCAGGCAGGCACAGGGCGGGCGCGGGGACACCCCGCAGCAGAAATGAGGCAACTGCTGTCCCAGCCGCGCGGGGAGAAGCCGCGGAGCACCACGGCAGGGGATCCCGTCCGCGTGGAACGGACGAGTGTGACTGGTGTACTTGCCGCCCACATCACGGCCACAACCAGAGCCCGGAGCCCGGCGGGGCCGTCTGCGAAGCGTTCGGAAAATAACCGTGAGCGTTAGTTCTGTTGCCAGCAACAACGCCCGCCGAGGACGAAGACTAAGACTAACGCAGGAGCGTCCGCGCCGGTGAAAGCCTGGTGGGCTCACCAGGAGGAGGGAGGCGGCCCTGGAAGGAACACCTGGGACACAAGGACCAACAAATGACTGTGAAATAGTGAAGTTACCTTGTAATAAGGTAGTAATGATGATTATAGCGTCTAATTCGTGGGGCGACGTTTTTGGAGAGCTCGACCGACACCCAGACAGGTAGTGTAACCGATGGGAAGAGCTGCTGAAGTTTTCTCATCTCATGTTGTTCGTAGGGAAGTTAAATATGGATTAATTTTGGCTTCTGTTAATAATTACACACGGTAAAAACTCCTTCATCAAAATTAAAAACTTACACCCTATGAAGACGCTGGGAAGACAAGCTATTCAGGGAGAGAAGCAGAGGGCCTGTATCCTGTGTATGTAAAGAGTTCTCTAAATTCAACAGTAAGAAAACAAACAATTCAGTGAGAAAATGGCAGAAGATTTGAGCAGATATTTACCAAAGATTTTCGATGGTCCCGTGAGCACCTGAGAAGACATCCAGCACCACCAGCTGTTAGAGAAATGCGGCGTAAAACTGTAATGGGGTCCTGCCGCACACCTGCCCCAGAGGCAGAAGGCGAGACGTGGGGACACGGGGAGCCTGGGCTGTCCGTGCACTGCCTGCGGGGAGGCCACTCTGAAAGCTGGTTAGGTAGTTTCTTAAATACACCGCGCAGCAACCGCACTCCTGGGCACTTATCCAAGGCAAGTAAAAAGTCCCATTCACCAAAAACCTGTACTCAGACGTCCGCAGCATCTGTGTTTGTAGGAGTCCCCGACTGGAAGCGCCGAATGTCCTTCCTGGTTAGCCGTGGAAGCACAGTGTCTCCACGCGGTGTGGTGCGGCGCGAGGGCTCTGAGCAGACCGGCCGGGCTCGGGGTCCCTGCCATGTGAGTCCCCACATAGAACGTGGTCAGAGCCGCGGCCCTGTGGCGATGGTGGCAGGATGAATGCCGTGGTGGCCAAGGCGCAGCTGCAGGGGGACCATGGGGCCGTGGTGTGCGGGTCTTGGTGGCGCTGGCCAGAGCGCACGTGACGAGATCTCGGGATCTCACAGGATCAGTGAAAAGCACAGTGAGGTCTGAGGCAGGGGTCCCCTTGGAAGCAGGAGTCAGAGGGGATTGGGCTTTCCAACCAGTGAGAATGGAAAGAGAACACAATTGAGCAAACACAAGTTCTTATTGAGCAAAAAAGGCAAAGATTAAATAAAAAAGAGAAAACAAGAGTAACGTGGAAGGAAAAACATCCGGCAGACGGGAAAGGGGGCCACGCCCAGGGAGGACTGTGGGTTCCGTGCCTGTGGGTTCTGAGCCTGTGATGAGAAAGTTCCAGGTTCTCCCTCCGCCAGGGGGAGCCCCCCCTCGTGGGGGAGGCTCTGCGGGGGGCTCAGGGACGGGGTGAGTGAGCCCGGGCTCCCCTGACCCGCAGAGCCCGGACCGCCCTGGAGCAGCTCCCTCCCCCGCACCCAGTGTGCCGGGGACGTGCTCACCCCCTGGTGCCAGGTGTCGGCAGACTTCAGGGCGTCCGTAAAGAACAAAACACACCCCGATGCTTAGAACACGCAGCTGGAGAAATGCAACTGACGGTGTAAGTAGTAAAAGAAAAATACGTTTTTTGTATGTTGGGAAGTTTAAAAAGACTTCTACGTAGCTCAGAGGTCGAGGAAGGACTCGTCGATGTGGGGACCTCTGGGGACCTGCGGAAGAAGTCTGTGGCCTTAGACGCTTCGGCCACAACCAGGCAGGCGGCCGGAGGACTGCGTGCAGACGGGAGGCAGAGGTTAGAGCCGGAGGAAGGAGGACGCACAAACCCGCGAGCCGGCGGGGGACGCTGGCGACGAGGGCACATCGAGGGAGTGACGGCCGAGTCTCCTGGACGCCGGAGAGAGCGGGACCGCAGACCAGCCACTCGTGAGACGGACCCAGGAAGGAAGAGCCGAGATCCCAGAATAGGAGCATTCTATGAAGGTTTGATGCCAGCACCGTTTCAACGTAGAAAACACACGGTTCCTGGAGAGGCACGCGGGTCGCGGGGCACGGGCAGCCCATGCCCACCCTCAGGTGCCCCCATCCCCCGACCTTCAAGGAAGAGGTCCAGCCTCTACAGACTCTTCTAGAGGCCAGAAAAAGAGGGGAGTTCACAGACTCCTGATGGTCAGAGATGGGCCCGCTGCAAAGGGGCACCATGGACTGGACGCGCCTTTCCGGGGACTGCGTACCCGTCCCAGGACCGCAGAGGCAGTGATCCCGGGCAGAGCCGTAGCCACGCTGCACCAGGGCACCTGCCTTTCCGGAGCCTCGCGTTTGCCACGAGGATCCGACGGATGCCAGGAGCCGTGTCGTGGAACACGAACTCGGCGGCGGCCCCTTGCCCGGCCCCTCCCCACGAGCCCAGCAAGCCTGCCGGTCACGGACCCTCCGTCAGTGCGGCCGCCTTCCCTGCGCCCACCCCTTGCCTGCCCACCGCGGCCCTTTATAGAGAAGACTCCCCGATGCGTGCCCCTGCGGCTGATGCCCCCGTGGGGACTTGTCTCCCGGGGCGCAGTCTCTGCCAAGTGGGATGCAGGCTCCACGGGCAGGGTTATGGCGGTGGTCCCCACCTGGTGCCTCTGACAGAGCTCAGCATGCAGTCGGTGCTCAATAAAAGTCCTCCCGTACTTCGTCTGGGCAGTGGGGAGGGCGGGAGTTGGGAGGGTCTTGGGAGGCACGGCTGGGGCCGGCCCCCTGGGCAGGTGACTAACACAGCCGGTGCAGCAGGGGCTCCTGAGCTCATCCACATCCAGCCAAGGGCAGGCCTGGCCCAGGACCCCTCCGGCCACCTGGCCCAGCCCCCGCTCATGCGCCTCCAGGGAGGGGCGGGACTGTCCAGGGAGGGTGGCCCGGCCCCCGCTCAGCGGCTCCTTAATTTTCCCCTCCCTCCCCTCCCTTCCTTCCGCCTGCCCCCTCCTCCCCCTCCTCCCCTCCCTTCCTCTCCCCTCCCCTCCTCTCCCTTCACAAGTCTGTTGAGCTTCCCAGGGGCTCAGGCTCTGGGCTGGTTTTCCCATGACCATGCCTTGACCTTTCTCATTTTCTCTGTAAAATTCGGGGTTTGGATCTGGTTACAATCGCAGAGACTTCTGCTGGGTGCCTGCCGGCTGTCAGGGCCCAGGAGTCATCCCCAGCCCGGTGCAGGGGGGAGGGAGACTTAGCCTTCCCAGGCCTGCGGGTGCGGGGGCCGGCTTGGAGCCGCGCTCCCTGTCCCTGAAGGCCGGCTGCCCCTGCTCTCCCCGTGACTCAGCTCCACGGTGCCCCAGGGGAGGCTGTGGGGGCCTCTTCCTGGCATTCGTGGGGACCGGGTGTTTTTACCACGGCAGCCCAGTGGGCCGTTGAAGCCTGCTGCGGGGGGAGGGGAGAGGTGGGGGCAGGGGACAGGGAGGGGAGGCTGCCTTTTAATTTGGAGGCTGAGCAGGTTAAATAAGCAGCAATTGGATTTCGCGGAGGCCTGAGAGCGTGTGACTCCCCGGGCGCAGAGAACACGGGACAATCTCATTCTCCTGATCAGATTGTTACAGATTCTCTCCTCCATCTGCTGAGCGATGTAGATGTGAGCTGTGTTCTGGGCGCCCTGGGTGACAGCTGGCGGGGATGTGGGGGGGTGGGGAGGGGTGACCCTGTGTGCACTTGGGCCTCAGGCCCAGGGCCCCAGAGCCTTGCCCTTTCCCGGCTGCAGCATTACTGGCCCCTCCAGTCCTCCTCCAGGCAAGAGCACCGGGCAGAAAAATAGCCCTAGGCGGAGATTAAAATCTATCCATTTAGGGTTTGATAACACCCTGTGCTGTGGGCCAGAGCCACCGGTGTCCTCCCGAGGAAGGAGGGGGGATGCGGCCCAGCCCCCGCGCCCCCCCCCGCCCCACAGTGTCCTTGGCTACTCGGAGCCGCCTGAGGCCTGGGCTCATCCCGACTTTGGGGGTGGCCCCGCTCCTCTGTGTCTGCCGTGCTGCGTCCAGGATGTCAGGGACCTGGGGTGACACGCCTGGTCTCTGGGCCGGCAGTGCGAGTGTCCTCAGGTCGGGACCTGGGGACCCTGCAGGAAGGTGTGCGGGCCTTGGGGCCAGGCTCTTGGTGGCTTTGGCCGCTCCAGGTGGGAGTGAACTCCCGCAGGCGGTGCCCCCAAAGCTGACGGAGGGAGGCAGCGATAGGTGTGTGGCCCTCCGGCCCCCCCAGGCACAGGCTGCGTCACCCTTTCTTGATCCTTGAAGAAGTCCTGCTCAAAAGGACCGGACCTCGTGAGCCCTGGGTGCTGCCTCCTCCCTGTGGACTTGCTGCGCTCTTCCAGCAAATGGGCGCCCACCTTGCGCTCTGGGAGGGCCAGCAGGTGCTGGCAACCGGGCTTTGGGAGGGGTGGCTTGGGGCGGCCGGTTGGCCTGGCCACTGTGTTCCTGTCTCATGGGCCAGGGTCAGGGCATGCCCTTGAGGCCCGGAATAAGCGGCCAGAGAGAGTGGCTAATTAAGTGCCAGCACGTGAGCCAGACAAGGACCGTGGATAAATCCGCATGGCTCCGATAGATTTGGAAAAGCCTCCCAAAGGAGGGATCTTAGAGCAGGAAAGGTCTGCCCCCTAGGGTGGGGGAGCCTCCCTGTGCGGTCCTTACAGCAGCCCCTTGAGCTGAGATGCCTGTGATCCCTGCACAGTGAGGGAGAGACTTGTGCAAGGTACCAGGAGCACCTGCGCCCAGCCTGGAGGCACAGGCACGCCCTGGGGGTGGCGGTGAGCCTGTGCACACCTGTCTGTGCAGAGGAGGGGGGGAGGGGGGGGGTGTGCATGCCTGTCTGTGCGGGGGGGGGGGTGCGGGGGGTGGGTGTGCATGCTTGTCTGTGTGGGGGCGGATGTGTACGCCCAGGCATGGTGCACGTGTCGTGTGTGGGTGCATGGTGTGTGCCCCTGAGCACTTGTCTGCCTCCTGGGGCAGTGTTCGGAGCACAGAGGCGGAACTGGTCCATTTTCTTGGCGTGGCACCAACCAAGTGGCCAGAAGGGCCGCTCCGGGAGGTGGCTGGCTCTGCCATGAGCAGATGGGGGCTGGGAGCGATGGAGGGAGCCGGGCCCGCGGACAGAAGAGCGGCATGCCCGGGGCCCAACCTGCAGCCTCTGAGCTGCCCCCACCCGGGCTGCCATAAAGGGAGGGGCGTGGCCGCACCTCCCAATCTCCCAGACAGACCCCGGTCTCAGGTGGATCTCCAGAGAGACCCAGAACCTGTTCACAAGCGTTTCTGTAATCTCACCCAGGGGGGCAGCCTCCAAGGGCCCCGACTAGCCCAGCTTCTTCCAAGCCCAACAGCCTTGAGTCCCAGATTGCGTTTGGGAGAGCTGTAGCAGCAGGGAAGCTGCCCAGCGTTCCTGAGTCCTGGCCCAGGGGCAGGCAGGTGGGAGGGTCGGGGCTGGAAGATGTTGGCCTGGAGTAGGCAGGGGGCCCCAAGAGGCTCTTGGGCCAGGCAGACGGCAGCCAGCCTGCCCGTGGAAGCAGCCCCTGGCATCCTGCCCAGCCCGGGTGTTTAGAGGCATTAGGTCTGCTGTCAAGGAACTCATCGGCTCACAAAACACCTACCCAGGCAAGGTGGTCCCCCTCAGCCTCTCCCCTGCAGGAGAACGCAGCCTCCCACCCTGCCTCCGTCCAACTTTGCATGCTTCAGCCGGGAGGGCCGTGGGAAGACTTAGCTCCTTGAGAGAGAGGAGGTTCCCTGTCTACGGTCACCCCCAGTGGGGAATTGCCTCCTTCAGAGGGGTGACAAGGGGACATAACCCCACAGTAGGGTGACTGGGGGTGGTGTGCGCGTGGGAAGGTCCCATTCAAGACAGAAACAATGCAGTTTTTAAGTGATGGGGAATCTGGGCTTATTTTCAGCAGCTGTATGCAAATTACATGCAAATGAGCGTATTTTCTTTCCAGTACCTGTGGCCCAGAGCAACCATGTTCTCGAGGCCCAGAGTCGGCCCAGCATCTTGTCTCCTTCACAGCAAGCACCCCCTTCTCCAGGAGCTGTACTGAGTAGGGGCAGCCGCTGCTACTTATTAAACAAATGAAGATGGTCCCTTGGGTCAGACAGTTCCAATCCCAATTCTGTAAATGACTCCTTGCGTGTGACCTTGAGCGCATCGCATAAGCTCTCTGCTTCTCGTTCTCTTTTTCTGTAAAATATGTATCAGTAACAGCTCTCAGGGATGCATGCGAAGCACATGGCACCGTGACTCATTCTAATGGAGGTGGTGGTAATGGTGGTGGTGATGGTGGTGATGGTGGTGATGGTGGTGATGATGGTGATGGAGGTGATAGTGATGGAGGTGTTGGTGAAGTGGAATAAAAATCTCCAGGCGGAGATGTTCACACCTTATTCAGAGGCCTCCTCGGTGTGAGGGCATTGTCTCAACCCATGTCCCTCCCCTGCAAGCACTGGAGGGCATGGTCCATTGTTCAGCCTCCCTCCACGGTCAGCTCTCCTGTCAGAGGGACAGTGGCTGCCTTTTCCAGAGCTCCTGCCTTGCCAAGAAGGCCACCCTAGGCGGGTGGGCAACACGGGGAGGCTAAGATGTGGTCCTGGCTCTGGAAGTGCCACCGTTCTTGACCACGTGGCCTCGCATGCAGGACCACACCCTGTCCTGTTCTCCCCTTGGATGATGTCCAGTGGCTTCCTCTGGACGTCAGAGCCCCACCCCTCCCCGCTGGCCTCCAGCTCCCTGAGGGAAGACAAAGTCCTGCCCCTCCCAGCCATTCTGGGGGTCGGTCGAGGGCTGAGCACAGAGTGAGGGTGGAGGGCCTGCCAGAGGGCCCTGCGTGGTCTCCTCAGAGCTTCCCATGGGGCAGCGCCCGGCGATGGAGGGCACAGGGCACCTAGCACAGCACCAGGAGCTCCGGGAGTGTGGTCCACTTCCTTACCACACTCTTGGGCCAACGCACCCCTCACAATGTGTTGCTGTCCACCCGTTTGTAGATGTGGAACAGAAACTCAGGAAAGGCTTGCATTTGCCTGAGATCACGGGCCTGGCAAGTGGAGGAGAAGACTCTGAGCCCAGGTCTCCGAAGGCCAAGCTCCCCCGTGCTCTCTGAATTCCCCAGGGAGCCAGATGGTCAGGAAACAGCTGGTTTTCTGCAAGCAGCTGGGAAGACCCAGAGAAGATGGCCAGGGAGCAATGGCGCAGACAGCCCCACGGGGCAGCCCCGCTCCCACCCACTGTGCACAGATGGGGATTTGGAGCTTTCTGGAAGCTCGGGGAGTATTCAAGCTGCATGTCGCCTCGAGCTGGTAGAGGCAGGCTGGAGAGGGGCGGTGGGCCCGGTGGGGCATGGCAGCTTGTTCTGGGGCTGACGGGGGTTGGCTGGTCAGCTAGGCTGCGGGGTAGGATGGGCGGGAAGGGGAAGGTTTAGCTGTGCTGGGCAAGGCAGTGCGTCGGGGCAGGGAGCCTCTCGGTCCAGCTGGCTGAGCCCCGCCGCCTGCAGACAGACGCAGGCTGGGTTTCATTGAAACACCTCAGTGCTGCCAGGCCTACGGGACCAGGGCCCACGGCTCTGCTGCCCTTTCTGCCAAGAAAGGAGGGAAAGGAGACACAGAACTGTGTTGCTCGCGCAGCAAAAAGCCAGGAATATCTGCGTGAAATCATTCCCGTCTTCTGGAAAAGGCTGGGCTCTTCCCAGGGCAGCCCTGGGTCTAAAGGGCTGGAGGTGGCAGGAAGGAGGGGCAGGCCGCGTCCCGGCCCCACTGTGAGTGCGCCCGCTGCGTCCCCACGGCTGTGAGTGCACCTGCTGCGTCCCCACGCAAGGTGACACCCAGGCCTGGCCGGGAGGCTGCCCGGTTGTGCGGCTCCGGAGCCCCTCCCGCGACGGAGGCTGCTCCTTCCGACCAGCCACGTGGGCCCAGTCCAGCGACCTAATATGCCTCCCGCACTCGGGGGAGCCGCACCGGGTCTGAGGCCGGTCGGTGTGAGCCACTGAGTGCCGTGCTTCGGGTGGGAAGGGCATGGGCCAGGGAGGAGAGGCCTGGGGCCTGGTGTGCAACTGCACGTCCTCGTGGTCCTTGTACTCGGGCAGGGCCTGCCGGGGAGCAAGCCTGTCCCTGCGTGGCTCAGCCGAGCCTCACACCTGTCCTGGGCAGGACGCAGGGCAGAAGTGACGTGTCCATCCTGCAGATAGAGCAGCCGAGGGGCAGGAGGGCGGGAGACCCGTCCAGTGCAAGGGGAGCCAGGGCGGGCACTCGCGGCCATGGACCCCCAGGCCTGCCTCCGAACCACTGCATGCAGGAGTGACGAGGGTGGTGACGACCATCGGGAAGCCAGCGCGCCCCAGTGTCCCCGCGAGCTCGTGGCCAGAGAAGGAGCAAAGCTTGGAAATGGCCTGGCCTGAGTCCTGGCTCTTCCCAGCAGGTTGGTTACCTGCTCCCAGACTTCGATGAAACTAAGTCCCATCTCTGAGCCGTGCTGCCTCATCTGGAAACGCCTCCCTCCCAGGTTTCGGCCGTGAAGTGACTCGGGCAGGCAGCAGCCGGTTGGGGGCTGAGCGCACATGGGTGCCTTCTCTTGCCCCGAACACAACTGCCGCAGGCACCTCCTCGGGCTCGGAGTGGGGCAGGATCGCGGCCCCAAAGACACCCGAGGAGCAGAGGCCCAGAGAGGCACAGCCACTTGGCCTGGGTCACACACAGCTGGTTGGAGGCACAGCCCAGCCCTTCCTCCTGCCTGCTCTAATGGGTCATCTGTCTGGCCTCCTTGGGAAGACGGATCAGTGTCTGTTTATCTCTAGACAGCAGGAACGGAGAACAACAGACTTGAGCCAAGCGCACGGCCCAGACGTCAAACAAGCCGCCTCTCCCAGTGCGTCCTCTGCAGACAGAAGGCATGTGAGGCCCGCGGAGGATGTGACCTGCTCCCCGAACGAGCCAGGGGTGCGTCTCCAGGGCGGGAGCGCTCCCGGGCCTGCCTGACTCCCTAGAGAGCCGTCCTGCGGCCTCGCCACGGGATGGGCAGGAGTGTGGTGTGCCCTAAGTGGACGAACCACGGGTGCTGAAGCTGCCGGTGGGCCCCGTCATGGGGCGTGTGGGGGCGTGGACAGGGCAGGATGTGGGCGGGGGGCTCATAGTGTGCCCCCTCCTGATCCCCCAGTCAGGGAGGATGAGCTCTCGACTCGTGATCGTGGCCTTTTGGGGGTCTGGTGCCCCCCTTCAGCCCTGGGTGCTGGAACCACAGAGAGAGAAGCCCCCGGAGCAGGTGTCGTGGGATGAGGTCCCTGAGAACAGGGGGGTCAGGCCTGCCCAAAGGCGGGGTTTGGGAAGCCTGGATCCGATGACCCTGACTCGGGCTCCTCCCCCAGTCCTGTGTGTTCATGGGGCTCAGTACTCCCGTCCCGGAAATGCGCTCTGGTCTAAGGAAGGGTTTCGGGAGAGCCCGCCTTCCCTCCAGAGGCACCGAGTCACCCTCCAGGGTCCCTGTGTCCTCTTTGGCCGGGTGCAGACCCCGGGCCTGGGGGAGCAGCGGTTCACCCTCGCCCTCTGCGAGGGGCACTGGCAGGAAGGTCAGTCAGTGAGGCTGTCGGTGTGGGGCTCTGCCCTTTCCCGAGTGACCCCCTGCCCGTGGGGAAGTCGGGAGCACCAGGTGGCCGTCCTGTCCGGCTCTGCCCAGCTCACGTCTGTGTGTTCCTGGACGACGTCGACTGTGTTCTGCACCTGGTTCTTATCTGCTTCCAGGACGCCCACGAGGGCTTGTTAATGATGCTGTCAGCAGGACAGACAGAAAGGTTCTCAAGGAAAAACCAAAGCCCAGGGATGCCTGTGTTCCCAGGACAGTTGCAGCCCACGGGCCTTTGCAGGGGGAGTGGCGCGGCGGGTTGGCCGACCAGGCGGGGATGGACGGCCGCGCCCCTTTGCTCCAGCCCGCTGGCTGCCTGCTCGGGGAGGGGCCTGGGATCTGGCCTCGTCCAGGATTGCCACGGGGCACCCACCAGCCGGGGCTTACCTGGCTTCTGCTCTGCAGGGAGTGGAGGTGCCACAGCCCCGTGCTGGCCTGGTCAGGAGCCCCAGTGAGCCCCCAGCGTGCACCTCCCCTCCGAATGCGCTTTCCACGGTGCGGCGAGGACAGATGTGAAACTCCGAGGGAGGCGCTGGGCTGTGAGCGGGAGCGGAGCCGTGGATTCTGGGAGCCCGGGGCCACCTGCCTCTGTGACTGGCCCCCGCCCCCCCCATCCTGAGCCCCCGTGTCTCCCAGGGCCCAGAGCCTTGCTTGTCTGCTCTGAACGAGGGAGCCGGGATCCTAAGAACCCCATACAGCGGGTCGGTGGCCGGACTTGCCGGCCTTTGTTCTGTGAATTGGAGCTCGTCCCGCACTTCCCTGCGTCTGTCTGTCAGGCTGTGTCCCTGCGTCTGTCTGTCAGGCTGTGTGGCTGTAGGAACAGAACCACCCCCCACCCTGCCGGCTCAAGGCTGGGTCTGTGTTCGTGTCCACAGCAGGATAGTAGTGGCTTTGCCCCTGTGCTCGGACTCCAGGGCGCAGACTGGCCGGGCAGCACCCCAGACACCGCCGGGCTCCGGGCAGGGGGAGTGGGGTGGCCGGCGACACTCACGTGAGCTTTGCCAGGGTCTGTGTGGAAGCGGTGAGACACTCCCGCTCTCCTGTTGGGATGAAGCAATCCAGAAGCCAGACCTGCTGCGGGGGCGGGAGCAGAAGGGGCGCGGGCGTCCTGAACAGTGTGTAACGCCCACATCCCCACGGTCGTGCCTGTGTCCGCCGCGACCCTCCACCCACCCCGGCTGTCATCTTCCCTCGTCTCCTGGCCTCTTCCAGGCCCTGCCTGTCTTGGGGGGTCTGAGAAGCCGCCAGCCCGTGCCTCCGTTCCCTGGACTCGGTTCTGCTGGGGGATGAAGGCTTTTCCAGCTCCAGGGAGGGGCCGCAGTCCCGCCCCGCCCCCGGCCAGCCTCCGTGACCCTTCAGGTTCGGACACCCCTGCCGGGGCCTGCCGTCCTAGCTCTCTGGCGGCTCAGTCCCGCCCCGACGGGGCTCCGCCCACTGCCCCCAGTCCTAGGTGTCCAGGATTTTCTTTCCCAGGACTTCTCCCGGGCTCTCCTTGTACTCTGTCCCCCACCCCCACCCCCTGGGCAGGTGTCAGCACCATCGCCGCATCCTCAGGCCCCCGGACGAGCCCTCACCTCCTGCCTGTCCCTCCCTCCAGCCCCGTGGGCTCCCGGGCTCCAGGCTCCGTGGATGCACGGGGGCCAGGACTGACGTCCATGCTGGCCGAGGAGCAGAGAGCCGCAGGTGCAAGGTGCCGTCCGGCTGCCGCCGGCACCTGCGCACACAGGTGTGCGACGGTGGAGATCACGCGGGCTCCATGGGCGGAGGGAAGAGGGCATGGTGCGGCCGCCTTGGGCAGCGGCCCGTGCCCTCCTGGCTCGCCCTGTGTGCAGAGCCCAGGCTGTGCCGGCGGGTAGCGGGGGAGGGTTCACGACCAACCAGCTTCTGCCTCGTGTGGACACTTTCCACCGGGTGCTCGGGGGGCCCTGGGATGTCCCAGTCTGGGTGGGGACAGGGCCAACCCTAAGCAGGCTCAGGGCCTCCCCCAAACCCCAAATCTGTCCGCTGGACTCCTGGTCTGGCTGCCTCCCTCCTCGGGTGGAAGCCAGGGCCATGCCCAGAGACGTCTGGGGGAGGCAGAGGCAGGAAGCGGTCTGCGGGCCAGGGACTGGGCAGGGGTTGGGAAACTGGCTCTTGGCCCCTGCTCGGGACTGGGCTGGGGCTGGGCGGAGGGACCCGGCAGCTGGGGAGTCTTGGGCTCGGCCCAAGAGAAAGGGACCCTGAGCCATCTGCACGGTGAGGGCCTCTCGTGGGGACCAGAGCCCTACTGTCTTAGGGGCCGCCTTGGCGGGTAGTGCGGGGTAGGGGCTGTGGGGGAGGGAGGCCCAGCGAGTGAGCACGGCCCCACGTGGCCTTGGCCATCGACATGCCTTCTGGGACCTTTATGGGGTGTGTCTTCAGGACGTGAGAGTCGGGGAGTCTCCTGCTGGGATGTCAGGATCCTAACGCTGGGCTCGCGGACGGCACCGCTGGACGGCGAGAAGCATGAACCTGGCACATCAGGATCATGGGGCCGGGGACCCTGACCCGTGTTCCCAGACAGGGAGGGCTACTGTGTGGTCACAGTCGTGCAGCCGTCCGTGTTGGCGTTCATGCTCTTTTCCGAGCAGCTGCTTGACCCACTACGCGGCACACATCGCAGGGCAGCTGCGGGGCGCGACGTCAGTGCTTGCGGGCAGCACCTGCGGTCCCATGCCCCACATCACACCCGCGTGTTCCTGGGCTCGGCCCCGCCCTCTGCTTGGCCCCCAGAAGCTCTCCCTAAAGTTCCTGTTTGTGATCCCCCCGGCCCTTACCTACCTCGGTTTCGTGTTACTTTAAACAGACGGTGTTGGTAGAAGGTGTTGACGGCCAGACCACGGCTTCTCTCGTTTCGCTTTAGCTGCGTAATGATGAGGCCGTTTGCGTCCAGGGCTTCGCCTGTTTCATTGAGCTTCGTTCCCAGCAGTCGTCCGCGGGCCTGCGCCGGGCTGGGCCGCGAGGGTCTCACGGGGGCGCAGAGCGACCTAGAGCGGCGAGACAGCGACCCCCAGCGGGACGTGGCGTGCTTCCGGCGCTCGGGTCACACGCACGGCACTGCTCCGACTCCGCGTCGGCCTCACGCGGCAGCGCGGGCCGGTCCCGGTTTGCCCCGCGCCGCCGGCCGCCACGCTCTCCGCGGCCGTGGGAGAGCTCTGCCTACCCGCTATTTGACAATGTCAGATTCTTTGATTTTTGCCAGTGTGTTGGGTGTTAAATAGTATCTAATCGTGGTCTTCATTTGCATTTCCCCGATTACTAACGAGGCTGGAATTTTTCATGTTTATGTTTGTGTTTCCTGAGCTGCGAAAAGTCTGTTCATGCCTTTTGCCCATTTTAAAAATTGGATTGTTTGTTTTTTTCCTTCCTAATGGTTTCTGGAATGTAGACACACACATATGGGCGCGGGTTTCCCACGTAGACGCCGGGGCTCTGCGGGTCTGCGCCAGACACCCCGCCCGGCTACAGCTTTTCCTGCCCGTCCCCGTGGGGTCTCTCGGTGACTCCCGGGCGCCGTGCACACTTGTCTGAAAGACGCTGCCGGTCGTTTGCTGCTCACACTCACTCCTCCTCGATGCATGCAGTTGCCCTCACAGTGCGGGGAGACGCCTCCCCCGTCCGCCTGCCCCACCCCCCGGGGCCGGTGCCGGTGCTGCGCTCTCGTCCCCCTCCCTGAGTCCCTCCCCCGCCTCCCGCCTCCCCAGTGGGGCCCTCAGCTCTGCTCAGAGACGCCTGCCGGCCTCGCCACATGGCTCCTTCCTGGCCCTTGGCTCTGCCACGCATATCGCGATCCCGACTCCAGGTTCCGTCGGGGCCGCCGCTGGCAGTTCGACGGGCTCGAGATCGTCGGGGGAGAGCCGGTCTTCACGACGCCCGGTCCTCCCGTCTGCGAACGCCGCGTCGCTCTCTGTGTTTCTGCCGACTTCGATGCTGCCGAAACATTAAAACCATGATTTCCTCCGCCTGTAGCTTTCTTATCTTTTCAGAGGTTTGTCCCTAAACGCGTATTTCTGTCTGCTCACGGGAACGGTGCACAGGCCAGCCTGTTGCTGGCGTGCACACGCGTGCAGTCCCGTGAATGGAGGACGTGTGTGTCTGCCGACTCTGCTCAGCCCTCGGCTTTCCCTCCCATGTGTCCCTCCCGGGTGTCCTTCCGACGCCAGCTTCCCCGCGGCGCTGGGGCCGGTGGTGGCAGCCCTGGTGGTGTCTGGGCCGGCTGTGACAGGGACGCGCCCGGCACCGCCCTGTCGGGAAAGGGGCATGTTCGTTGTCAGAGCGAGGACGTTCGCGAAGGGCTGGAGGACGGTGTGGGGTGGTCGCTGGTGTCAAGTCCTGCACGGGCGATGGGCGCTTCGCGGTGTCAACACGCTCGTGTCCTGTGAGACGGGTCCTCAGCCTCTGCCGCCGCCGGGGAGCCTGGCCGGGGGTGGGGGCGGAAGCAGACGTCCGGACCGAAGCCTCCTGCATCTCTGGGGCATCTCCGACGTGGCCACAGCAAGTAGCCGTGACAATAATCCACTGTCACGGTGTCATGGAAGGCCGTCACGTGCCCGTGCTTCCTTCAGGATTTGTGCCCCTACGCTGGCCCCCCGTGTCCCTGCTGTCCCCGCGCACCCTCGGCCCTGTCCCTACCCTGCACCTGCCCCGCCGGCCTGGCTCGTCCACAATCGTGGCGCCCTCGTCAGCCTCCCTGGAGCTGGTCTCCATCGCTCGTGTCGGGCCTCCGTGCTCTGTGCTGACTCCGGCTTGTGGGCCGTTTTCTCCGCCGCCTCTCCCCTCCCCTCCCTCGGGTGCGTCCTGCACCCCTCCTTCTTGTTGCCACGGCCCAACGCTCGCACCCCGCTCTCTCTATCCCCCCGCCTGTGGGCTGCGCTCCCTGCGCCCCACAAGGGACGCCCTGGACCGTCCTCTTGGCTCAGCTTAACGCGCTCTGTCCGCAGGGCGTTTGCCGTGCCCCGTGGGTTAGTAGGAAGCGGATTGTGACACGCGGGGACGCGGGGGCGTTTGAAATCCACCCCTGCTACGTGACCTTCCAAGGGTTGCATCTTGCTCGGGGAATGTCTCCTTTGCGATGCTGGTTCCTTGAGATGCGTGAACTTGCTTTACAGCTTAGAGAATCGACTGTGAGCCCCACGTGCGTGTGAGAAGAAGGCGCGGGGAGCTCGTCACTCGTCACTTGCTAACTGAGATCTCCGTGTCCGTGGCCTCCGTGGTCCACCCGCTTGTGCGGGGTGTGGGATCGGGGCCATCCCGCCGTGGCTCTGTGAAGGCCGGCGTTCCGCGTGCCGCAGCGGGAAGTCTCAGGCCCCGTACGGGGAGGGACTCTGTCTCGTCTTGGCCCAGGGGAGCTTTCCACCCACGGAGCAGCCTTTCCGCTCCCCATGGCGTCCGTGGCAGCTTTCTCGGGATTTGTGTCTTCACGGTTTTCCGTTCTCTCGGCGTCAGTATTTCCGAGCCTCGAGGCCTCGGACACGTCGGTTCTGCCTGGAGTTAAGAACTGGGCCGTGACCCTGTCTCTCCGCCGGTGGGTTCGATCGTGCTAGCCGCCTCATCTCGAGTTTCCCCCGCGTCGTTGGATTGTATTTGTCTTTGTTTGCGGACGCTCCTTTCTTAGAATTGGTTTTTAACTGTTATTTTGAAAACCGGTGCTGATGTACACAAGTGTGTCGGAAAGAGTGCGGAGTGACTGCGGGCTTCGGCCGCACCCCCCGGCGGTCGCTGCCCCTTGGCCGCCAGCGGATCCGTCCCTCGACGCCTGTTATGCCATCACCCTTGGGGCGCGGCGCTCGGTGCTGGACGCTCCGCCGTCGGTGGCCGCCTCAAACCTGCGCTCATGGAGCTCCCGGCGGAGCACGGACCCTGCGGGGGGGATCCCAGCACCGTGTCCAGAAGTCCAGGATCGAACCCCTAATCTCACCCAACGTCGTTGTCACAGGTCTATAATCAGCTGCATTTTCAAAAAATTAGTTCATGTTTTTCTTTTATTTAAGAAGTGTTCCGTTTCTACTTTGTGTTTTCCTTACACTTTTGCCAGGTGTCCCCACTGTGACCGTCTCAGGCCGTGGCCCCTTCCTGAGCAAGGCTCGCGCCTGGGGGTCCATGAGCCCGGGGGCCTCCCTCCGGCCAAGCGAACGAGCGCCTCTGCTTCCCTCGGTCGTGCTGTCTTCCTGCCCCCGTGCCCCGGGCCCTGGTGCTCGCGTGGCCAGCGCCCCTCAGGGCTTGCACAGCTGGAGGTCGTGTGGACCCTCCAGGGATGCTCCTTTATCTCATGTCTTCTGGGATTTTCTCCTCCGTCCTGGTGTCTCCATCGTGTGGTTCCCTGCTGACCCCTCTGATGGCTGGTGTCTGTGAGGCCACAGAGTGGCTCAGGGAGCACCTCTAGTTGGAGCGCGATTTAACCCAGGGCCTCCCGGGCCCCATCGCCATGGGGCCTGCAGTCTGTCTGCCTTGATTGCTTCGGGATCTGTCTTCCTTTGGCTAATTTAACATCTTGTCTCCGCATTTAGGTTCTGCAATGTTTCCACGATGTTTCCGGGTCTGGATTTTTTTTTTTTTTTTAAGCGGACTCCACACTGAGTGTGGAGCCCAACACAGAGCTGGATCTCACAACCCCGAGATCAAGACCTGAGGTCAAGAGTGGAACGCTCAACTGACTGAGTCCCAGGCACCGGGTGTGGATTTTCCAAACTTCTGCGTTTGTGCTTTTCAGACCGGTGCACTCTCGTCGCCATCGGTTCCACCAGCGCCGACGGTCCTTCCTCACACGCTGTCTCTGCTCGTGGTGCCGGTGGTCTTCAAAAATTACGGTTTTCATTTCTAAAAGCTTATTTCTTTTTTAGATATGTCTGCTCATTCTTAGCAGCCTCTTGCTGCCTTCCCACGGCCGTATCCTGCGTTCTCCGGACACCGGCCCGTCCTGCTCGTGTTCGTGCTCCTCGGTCGTCTGCCTGTTCTCTCCGGGCTGCTCTCCTCCTTGCCTGACGACCTTGGTCTTGCTTGACGTCCGGGTCTCGGCTTCAGCTGGAATCAGGACTCTCTTCTGGAGAGCGTTGAATTCTGCTCTCCCAGCCTCCAGGGCCATGGCCTCGGGGTCTGGCTTCCCGGCCCCTGCGGGAGGTGGCAGTCACCGTCCAGCTGGCTGGTACTCTGGCGTCCCACCTGCCCAGCAGGCTGCCCTACTGCTGGCTCCAGCCCAGCCCGCTCCCCGGAGTCCCCGGCCAGCCCTCCGGGATTGCCCTCTGAGGTAGGGGTGTCCCCGGGGACCATGCCCACCTCGAACGGGACTGGCCACACCCCGAGAGCTCTCCCTGTGGGGTCTCGGGGTGGCAGGATTCCCCGGGGCGTGGGGTCGGCCGCGGAGCTGGAGCCCACGGTCGGGGTCTGCCTGCACGGGACAGGTGTGCTGGTGCGGCCCCTCCTGAGCCCGGAATCCGGGGGTGGGAACAGCTGGGGAAGCCTGCAGGCACCCCTCCCCAGAGGGGGCACCAGGAGTGACACTGTGCTGAGGAGTGTTCGGTGTGTCGCGTCTCCCCGTAGACTCCGGCTGTTCCAATGCGGTCTGGGTCTTTTTACCTGAAACCAAAGGAAACAACGCCAAACGGTGTCTTTCTAATTCTGAGGCACAGGCTTAGGGTGGGGACAGCAGTCTCTGGGGTGGGGAGCCTCCTGCCAGCGCTGCCTTACATGGGGGGCAGCGGGGAGGGTCTGGCGCTGACGGGACAGGCGACGCCCTCCAGGCCGCGGCTCCTCCCCTCCTCTCTGGCCTCTCGTCGGGGGCGATGACGATGGTGGCCGCAGCCTCTGCGACAGCCGGACACTTGTCATTTCTGCTCAGGGACCCTGTCCTACGCTCCAAGCTCTGCACGCACCATGGGTGACCTTGGTCCTCCCCCTCCAGCCCAGGAAGGTGGGCTCGGCCTTTCCAGAAGAGGACCCTGAGGCGCCGACTCGTTAATGGCTTGTGAGGGTAGTCAGGGGTAAGGTCGGGGCGTAAGTCGGGGTGTCCTCACCAGCAGACCTGTTCCGGCACAGGAGGGGGAATCCCAGGGGGTCACCCTGGAGGAGGCGCTGGGGGCAGCAAGCTCACTGCCCTCCCCACGTGGCTTCCCCAGGCATCTCTCCTGCTTACGTCTTTGGGGTCCCCCCTGGGCGGGGGTCGGGCTGCCGTGTCTCTGAGAACTCAGCGCGTGGTGTAGGCATGGACTGGGACCAGCCACGCAGTTCCTCACCCACACCCACACGTTCCTGCCTCGGGGCCTTTGCTCTGGCTGTTCCCTCCGCCCAGATGCACCCCTCCGCAGCCCCACTCGACTCAGGTACCCCCCGGGGAGCCCCACCCTGAGGCCTTGACTTCCCTGCTCGCTCTCGCCTCGCCCCTGCCCCCACGGCTCGTGGTCCGCCCTCCATGGCGGTTTCGCCTGTTTTCCGTCTGCTGGAGCTGTGCACTGTGCCGACTGTCCTTGTCTGACCTCTGCCCCCCGTTGGCTCCTGGGCAGCCGCTGTGGCCTCTGGTGTTCAGGCAGGGGCTCCCGGTGGCCCCAGGAGGCCCTGTCCTTACAGGCTCGGGGCTGGCAGGGGGATATGGCTACCGAGGGCTATGGCTGGGCTGCCAAGGGCACTCAGCCCGACCTTGACCTCAGAGTGTGGATCTTCTCTCTTTCCACCTGCCCTCGCCCCCAGGACCTCCCCTGGGAGCCTTGCCCTGACCCGCGCCTCTCCTCCAGTCCCCAGGCCCTGCTAGGGCCTGGCGAATCTGTGTCTGCGCTGCGCCAACTTGGGTGGGGTCTGCAGGAGGCGGGAGGAGTGGGAGGTGGTCCTGGGGGGCGGGGGAGGGCTGTGTCCCACAGAGGCCTCTGCTGGAGGGCGGGCTTCTGGGGAATGCCAGTGGCCAGTGGGCTGAGCAGCAGGTGGGACCTCTGTAGCCCAGCTGGACGCCCCTCATGGCGGAGCTCAGCCAGCAGAAGTCGGGAGCTGCCCGATGGTGGTAATGGGGGGCGCAGGGTCTAGGGGAGCCGAGCACTTCCCGTGCAGCCTGGAGGGGGCTGGGGTAATGGAGACCCGGGTTCTGGGGCCCTCCTCCCAGAGAAGAGGCTGGTGGGGGGCAGGGGGCCGCACGCAGTGGGCAAGGGGGTTCTAGAACCCCCCCTTTGGATAAAGTGGCTGGGCTCCCTCCGACGGGTCAGGCTGGCCGCCACCCCAAGTGAGGATGCACAGATCCAGGCCCGCGGCGCAGGTTGGGAGGCGAGGACGAGCGACAGCTGATCGTCTCAGACCCGCCTGTACCCCGATTCTGACCCCTGCCCAGGAAGGCGCTGTGAGCACCGCGGTTGCCCCCGTGGCATCGTCACGTGCACGCTGCTGGGGGAGAGGCCAACTCTCGGCCAAGAGGCGGCGTTTCCTCCCGCTGCTACTTGGGGTCATGCGGGGGGTTCCCCAGGACGCCGAAGGACGCCCGTGCGGGAGGTTCTTAGCAAGGAGGAGAATGTGCGTGTCTATGGCTCGAGTCACCAGGGACCACATGTGCCACCTCCCTTGAGTCCACGAGACCCAGTGTTACCATGTTTTGTAGATAAGGACACTGAGAACCCGGGGGTCCAGTACCAGCTCGAACGGCGGGGCAGAGCTGGGAGACCTGTGTGTGCCGTGGGAGCTGCCTTCCTAGGGGCCCTTTAGCTGGAGTAGCTCGTGGAAGGCCGCGGACCCCTGACAGGGTGACGGTTACCAGAGCAACCACCAAAAACACAAGCCCCTCTCTGAGCCACTGTCCTGTCATCGCAGAGTGGACGGTCCAGTCGGGGGAGCTGCATGTGAGCAGGAGTCCCAGAGACACTCGTACCGCACACGGATGACTGAGCAGAGAGGGATGAGTAGCGGAGGGCATGGCATGAAGAGGGACGCATCCCCCGAGGACAGGCAGGTCTTGCTGCCAAATGAGTGAAGACCTATGGGAGGTGAGTGTGGGTTAGGCTGGTATTCGGGGATGAGCACCCCAGGTGGTATGGACAGTACATGCCAAGGTCCTGAGGCACGGAGGCCTCACCTCTGCTCTCCATTGTTCAGACCACACCAGCGCTGCCCCCTCATTTCAGGGATACCCAGGTGCCCTGTGCCCCAGGACCTTCGCATGTGCCGCCCTCCTGCCTGGACCGTTCTCACAAATCTGCTGGCTCCCTCCCCTTCTGTTTTCTGGTCTGGACGGAAAAGTCAGCTTCGTAGTGATGCCTTTGCTGACCAACCCTGACCACTGCCTCTTCTTCTCCTAGTCTCCATCGCAGTGCTGTACCCTGTGGGTTTTCCCTGAAAGTGCACTTTTTACCTGGGTCCTTCTACCAGGGCTGCGGCCTCCGCACTGATCGTCCGGCACTCAGGCAGTGCGTATTCGTTATGAACTCTGGAAATGAGGGAGGAGCTTGGGGCAATCGGGTATCGGTGCGACTCTGCCCAGAGTCGGGGGTTGTCTGGAGCTCTCTGGGGAGGAGTGGCCGTTCATCAGGGGACACAGGGGACACCCGTGTGGAGGCTGGGGGCTAGCGAGCTGGATGTCTGTGGGGATCTTCGATGGTTCCCCTGTCCTGGAGCCTCTAGCAGGAGGGCCCTGGGGACTGAGTCACAGGGATAGGGCAGGCGCAGGGGGCTAATCAGTGGGTTTCCGTGTCTGACACGCTCAGAGGTTGCCTAGTGCCCGCAGGAGGCTGCCCCGGGAGACTCAGGGCAGACGTGAGGGATTGAGGTCAGGGTGGGGCCTGGGGGCTGGTCCCCGCCCTGACCTCCTGGGGGCACAGGTCCCAGCCGGGAGGGACACTCCCTGCCCCACTCTCCTGGGGCAGCTGGGAAGAGCAGCAGTGACGCCCGAAAGCCTTCCCTGCCCAGACTTTTGTCTTCATTACAGAAGCTCTTTGTAGCCAAAACACAAAAACAAAAATCAAACAGAATGTGAGCTCCCCATAATCCCCCCCCCAGAGACGTGGTGCTGACAGTGGCACAATGGTGTCGTGTCTCCAGGCAACGATCACCCCCTGTGGCCCGACGGCTTCCTGGGGCCTGTCTTGCAGTCACCTTCCCACTGCGTATCTCCCCGCGGCGCACTCAGCTGGCGCACCCCCTGTTGATGCCACAGAGGGCTCGCTATGTGACGGGGCCCGCACGTCCTTACCTACTCATGGCACCCAGTCGGTGGCCTTCGGAAGCCTGGAGGGGCCTTGGGGACAGGCTGGGCGTGTCTGTCCCCTGAGTGACCCCCCAAGTGGTGGGGTGGGGCAGCGGGGGGGAGTCTATTTGGAGCCTTCCAACCTCACTCCCCTGAGGCCAGGGGAGGGCCCACCAGTGGGCCCTCCCCCGATGGGAGGGGTCCAGACAAAGCCAGTGGGTGGCATGAAAACACGGGTTGGGTTTCATTCACCAGCAAGACCTTCCACCTGAGGGACCGGCCCTGATAGGGCACCCGTTTTGGGTCTGGCATGTGGCACACACGCCGCTCGCCAGCAGCCTCGGGCACCCCTCAGAGGGATGCTGGCCTCACTCCTGTACGCATGCACGGAGGGTGGTCCCCTAGCCTGCTCTCTGCAGCCAGCGAGTGAGGTCTGCAGTATGTGGCGTCTGGCTCCCTGGTCTACATCTGTCCCCGCCAGTGACGCTGCGTGGCATGACTGAGCCCTACCCACCAGATGTCAGGGTCTCCGAAGAGAGCCGAGACCAGCCCCAGCTGTCCTGATCCCAGAGGGCAGCAGCAGGGGTTGGGGGGGTCATCCCCCAAAGTGCAGGACATGCACAGACGGGAGAGGGGTCTAGAGTGGTTCACACAGCTGGAGTAGCCCATGCAAAGGCCCTGGGGCCAGGGCTGGGCTTCCTATTGAGGGAAGAGGACTCAGTCTGGTGAGGCCTTGCATGAGGCTCAGAGAAGCAGGAGTACAGGCGGAGCTTTTTGTGGGGGTGGGAGGGGTTGGGGTGAGGGGGCCAGGAGAGCGAGGATGAGGCCTGGCTGAGGCCCGCCCCCCTGCAGCTGAGCCCCACAGCAGTCACGGGGCATTCTAGGTGCCATTCCAGACCCTTCCCCACTCCTTCCTTGTGAGAGTGGGGTCACTGTGGCCAGTCTGCAGCTGAGCAAGCACACGCGTGTTAGGGCTGGGCGGGAGCCCAGGTCACCCCGACTCCAGCCCCTCCATGTCCCAGGCCCCTGGAGAGCGAGGCCCTTGCCCGACCTCAGAACTTCCAGCTCCCACTTCGGCCTCAGTCACTGGCCTCCACCTGTGTCCTCACACCAGGACTTCTCCGTCCCCCAGGACAGGCCCCCGCTGGGAACAGGTGCTCGCGGTCTCAGTGGAGCCGCTGGCGAAGCCACCAGCTGTCAGTGGCTCCCCACGCCCCTTTAGCGTGGTTGCCCCGGAGCGCTGTCCGCAGCCTCAGAGCGCTGCCTGGGGCGGGTGCCCTGGTGCCGTGTCCTCGGGACACAGAATCCGTAAATCAAGTCATGATTCGGTAATTTTCCCCAGCAGAATGTGCCCATTTCAATAATTACAGCATTTGTGATCCACTTAGAAAACATGGTATTTTTAACGTGAACACTTAAGAAACAATCCGTTCCACACCCATCTATCCAAATGGCTCCGATTTTGAATAATTCTTTTGAAATGGAGTCTAAATATATACAAATAGATGTTTCTGAAATGTCATGTATTCTGAACACATTTGCATGGGAAGCGGCTTCAGAGGAGTGGGGTGGGGGCTGGGCAGCCTCGGGGGTGGGGGGTACAGAATGAGGGGGCCGGTGGGTCAGAGGGAAGGGGCCCAGGGGGCAGAGGGCCCGAGTGCCGGCTGAGAGCGGGCACAGAGCAGTGTAGCCGGGGGCATGGAGGCTGGCCCAGGAGTCCCGCGTGCAGGTGCCGCCGGCCCAGCCCCCGGGCCACGAACACCTGGGCATCCTCTCCAGGACCACCGGGACGGGCACCAGGACCAGATCCCTGCAGACAAGGGGGGGTGCCTTTGGCCCACTGAGTCCAGAGCCAGCACTTGATGCCCGTCACCCGT
>NC_081559.1:195836035-195848200 GCF_022355385.1 Mustela nigripes | reverse complement strand
CGCCCGTCACTCCCGCCAACCCCCCCCTCCCCCGTCACCCGGCGCCCGTCACTCCCGCCAACCCCCCCCTCCCCCGTCACCCGGCGCCCGTCACTCCCGCCAACCCCCCCTCCCTTCCCTTCGCTACATTTTCCCTGAGGAGTCTCCGGCTGCAGGAGCCAGGGTTCCAGGACACCCCCCCCCCACGCCCCCACTGAGCCCTTCTGGATCCCTGCACCACGAGACAGCAGAGCCCAGGGGTGGGGGCCCACCTCGGGTCCAGCACACAGAGGCCTCCAGCTGCCCGGACCCCTGAGAAGGCTCTGGCTTCAGGGAGCACCCACTGTCTGCGGGCGCTGCTGGCCTGGGACTCCAGGTCCCCAACAGCCCGAGGCTGAGGGGATAAGTGCCCTGTGGGTCCACGCGGGCGTCCACCTTCAGAGAAGCCGTGAGGGGCGGGGACACCCCCAACTGTCGCAGGAGGGTACTGAGGCTCAGGAAGCGGGGAGTGACTGCCCCAGACAGCTTCCAGCGGCCAGCAGGGACTGAAGAGCCAGCAACCTGGGGCTCCCGTCCCTTGGAGGGAGACAAGGTGCCAGCCCGTGCACAGGCCCAGGAGGGAGGCTGGGAGCCCTGACCTCGGGCTCGAGGCCTGATGCCACACTTAGTGTGCAGTTCCGTGGGCAAGCCCCTCTGTCCCTCGGTGGGCGTCCAGGCGAGTGTGTGCAGCGTGCCTGCGGAGCCTCGGTTGTCACTGGCTCACTGCCCGCCCCTGCCTGCTGGACCTGTGACCTTTCTGGCCCCCAGGCCCTGCCCCGGTGCTGGTCAGGCTGCTGGGAAGTGGGCAAAGCACCAGGCCCATCCTGGCCTTCCTGCCCGAGCTGCTCTGGGCCTGCGCACCCCACACTCCCACCAGGGGGGGCATGAGCGGAGGGAGCGGTCGGGCGGGGCTCAGGGATGGGATCCTGTCCTGCGGGCAGCAACTCCGCCCTCGCGTCCTGGGGCCAGCACCCACCTTGTGAGCTGGTGCGAAGGGTGGGGCCCAGAGGACTCAGGGCTGGGCTGGAGGGCTGGGGCGGGGCCTGGAGGGCTGGGGGCCGGAGGGCTCTGGGGGTCACCACCCCCGGCTACCCTCTGCTGCCCAGGCCTTCCCCCTCCATATTGTCCCTGGGGGCGGCATCTCTGCTCTTTGAGGATTGTGTTAGCCCTTGTGAGTTTCCTTCTCCTGCACTGACGCTGGTTCTTTGAATTTCTCTTGGTTTGCTTTGTTTTCTGTCTGTTGTGGGGAAGGCACACCCCACTGTGTGGGGTCCCTGCGTCGCGCTGCATCTGAGGCTGCAGCATCAAAATGCTGTCTGGAAGGATGTGGGCGCATGTTGGGGGCTTCCCCAGGTGTGAACCCCTGCGACCTTCACTGGGGCACGCAGCGGTGTTGGGGACACGGTGTCCCCCTCCCCGGCCTGCCTGTCTTTGAAGAGAGCTCTCCCAGGTTCCGGGCCTGCCGTGGGGCACCCTCCTCCTGGCCACCCCGCCCCTGCTCTGACCCCAGCTTCAGCTGCCCTCCAGTCCCAGAGAATTACAGGGGTGGGGGTGGGAGCCTAAAGCCCCTCCCTCCTGCCGTCCCCTCACCCAGGCTGGGAGGAGCTGGGGCCTCACTTCTCACCTGAGCACCACTGTATGGGCCCGGGGTGGGGGGCACTCCCCCACTCTGCTCAGCCAGGCCACTGCACCCTTGCAGGCTGTGCTGGGGGTCCACCCACTACCCTCTTTTTAGTGGAAGGGGAGCCGGCAGAGGGTGGCACCTGGGTGCGTGCCCACTGGGCCGATGGCCAAGCACCCGTCCTTCACGGTGGACACGGGACCTGTGGAGGCCTGAGGGTCGCAGGACCCACGGCAGACACAGCGGGTTCCAAGCCCTTGGCCCTCTCCTTTCCATGAAGCCTTGCCTAGTTCAGGCAGCAGTTGGCCACACCCCCTCCTGGGTCCTACTGGGAGGAAGGGGCTGAGCCACTGCAGCGGCCCCAGGCTATGTGCGGAAGGAAGCATGGGCTGGGCAAAGGCCTCCCGGAGGTGGTGGCAGTGCCCGAGCTGGGTTCTGGAGAGCGAGCGGGCGTTCTCCAAGTGAAGGGCACATTGGCAGCAAGCCCCCTTCCCAGATGGTGCCTGTGACTCAGACTTGGCTCCGCAGCCGCCCCTCCTGCACTGGACCCAGGAGCAGCCTGGGAGGGACCACTGCGGAGTGGCGGGAAGTGAGCCCGGCCCGGGGACAGGAAGGTGGAGCTCCTCCCCAGGCCATGAATTAATTCCACAATTACAGCCGGGGACACTGTTGACCCGTACAGCCCACAGTAATTGGGCCCAGTCAAGAGCGTAAGTCGGGTTAATTGGCCCCCAACCGCCAGCCCCGGCAGCTCCTTCGGTGCGTGGCTGTCATTTAAGAGTGATTAATCCCAGCGGCTGTCTGGAGGGGCGGAGGTGCCCAGAGCACCCAGAGCGTGGGGGAGCAGGTGGAGGCTGGCCAGAGACCACACCTGGGTGGTAGGTGGGGCTGGGGTCCCTGCCCTTTCCTTCCTGCCTGGTCCCCAAGCCGCTTTGTCCCAGCGCCACACTGGGTCTGCTAGAGCGGCTGGGATTGCCCGGCCTCGGGATTTGCTCTCTGACACCGGCTGTCCCAAGGGTCATGGTCGGTGCGCAGTGCCCAGCACCTCCCCGGCAGGACTGAGGGAGGCAGCCCTCGGGATGGGGCGACTCTGTGTCTTGGGAACGGGACCTGGGTAGAGGCTGGGGGACTCCAGCCTCGCTTGCAGAGACTGACCTGTGGCCCTGTACTGCAGGACCTCAGGCCCTCTGGTCCTGGCAGACTTGGGAGGCCCAGGAGAGGAGGGGTGGGGCCCGCGGGTTCCCAGGACAGTGAGGGCTTCGGGGCAGGCTGGGAGAGGAGGAAGGGACAGCTCTGCTCAGGCCAATTCTCTGGCCTGGACGAGGCTGAGAATTGGCTCAGTCCCTGGGCTCTCCATCAGGAGGCCACTCTCCAGGGTCAGCGAGGAGATGGACCCGGCCCTGGATCTGGATCTGTTAATCACCACAGACCGAGTGGCCACAACGCCCACTGTTTACTGTTCCACCGTCTGGAGGCCGGAAGTCCAAGGTCAAGGTGCGGCCCCGCTGGCTCATTCCGAGGGCCGTGAGGGAGGACCTGCTCCTCTCCTTGGCTAGTGGACAGGCCGCCGTCCCCGTCTCCGCACGGCGCTCCGCCTGCACATCTGCGCCCACACGTCCCATCTTCCGAGGCTGCCGGTCATCGTGGTTTCGCGCTCACACACGCGAGCTCGCCGACACCATCTCCTCCGGAAGGCTCCACCCCGGGGTCCTGGGGGCTAGGACCTCAGCGTGTGAATTTAGGGGACACAATTCAGCCCATGCCACCGCATTGCCCAGGTCAGTGCTGTGGCCTCCCCATCGGCACTTGCCCTCTGACCACTGGAACAGGGCAGTGATCACCGTGTGGTTCATGAGGGCTTGATATGGACAAGGGCGCCTCCCCAGCATGGGCCGTGGAGGGCTCATGGGGGGCTGCTCTGGGGCCCCAACCATCTACCCACCTGGCAGCCCCGCCTGGGTCCTGGGCCCTCCTGCCTTTCCAGATCTCCCCGCTCCATCGCTCTTCGAGCCTCGTGTGGCCTTGGATGTCCCCTCCCTTCTCAGAGGGAGTGATGCCCAATGGGAAAACCATCTCCTCTCCTTAAGGAAGTCTGTCTGGGCTTTACCAGAAGGTGTCTGGGGAGCCGAGAGGTCAGCCCCTCAGGTGACTCTTGACCTACCCTCTGCTGCTCGTCCTGTTACTGGACGCTGAACTGAGTGAGGTCTGCTGCTCCTGGACAGCCGGCCCCCGGCTGCCGGCAGGAGCCGGTATCTCTGCATTGGCTCCCTCACTGCTGGGGAGGCAGCAGGTGCTGGGGGGCTGGAGCAGGGGTGGTAGGGGTGGGGCTATGCCTCGTGCCAGGAGGGGAGCCACAGGCTGGGTCTGCAGAGCTCCCCATCAAAGACTGCCTCCGCCTCCACCATATGTCCTAGCCTATGTGTCTGCTGGCTCCTGGGTCCTGCCTGTCAGCCCACCTGTCTCTTCCTTTTGACGTCCGTGGAGAGGCCCAGCGGCTTGCTGCTGGGGTAGAAAGAGGCACGCTTGGTGGAGGTTGAGCGCAGGTTTGGAGGGTCATGTTGGGATCGTGCTCCACCCCAGCCCAGTCCCTCAGCTGCTCCGGTGGCTCCCAGCTTCCCTGCCTCTCCTCCCCTCCGCAACGAGGTGCAGGGATGGAGAGTAGATGTGGAGGGACAGGCCCGAGTGCTGATCGCATCTAAGGGGGCACTTGGCTGCTGTCCAGGAAGGCTGGTCTGAGCCCGGGCAGGGGAGGCGTGAACACAACTCTGGCAGATGGTGAATGTGAGGCCAGAGCAGGGTCCGGTTGGCTGGGCTCTGCCTGGGCTGCACAGATGGGATAGCCAGGCCCTGGAGCTTCGGGGAGGCCAGCGACGTGCCCCAGGTCACATGGTTGGGCTGTGTTGGGAGACCTGCCTGACCCCAGCTGCTGTGCTCTGTACAGCCCATCACCTCCCTTGGAGGCACCAGATCCGTGCAGGTGGCTTGTGATGAAGTGTGTAACTGGTCCCACGTGTTCCAAGCTTCCTTTAGCAGACCAGACATGTGCAGAGAGTCAGACCGACCTCAGGGCACATCTCTGATGTCAGCCCTTCTGCGCAGTGCAGAAGACGTGGTTAAAAGCTGGCTGTGTTGCTGGGCACCAGGTTCGAATCCTGACCCCACAGCTCACAAACTGGTGGCTTTGAGCAGGTTACTTCCCATTCTGAACCATCTGTAGACTGGGGTGTTGACAGGACCCGCCCCACAGCTCCGGGTGAGGGTATCATGAGCGAAGGCTCAGAAAAGGGCAGGTGTCCTGCTGATGGGGACACTGCTTGTGTGTCTGCACTAAGGACCTGGGTGCGCGGTCCAGGCGCCTGGAGACGGCGCTGTCCTGGGTGCTGAACTGCTCCGTGGCTCAGATGTCCTTTCCCTGCTGGGAGGGCGGTGGGCTTCTGTTGCTCTCCCACCCCCAGCTGTGAGCAACTGGAGGTCTGCTTCTCATTCACTCTGGGCTTCCTGGCTCCTCCCTGTCCCCTCACCCACATAGCCTGCGACCTGTGACAACAGCTGGGGGCAGAGAGACCTGAGCCTCAGAGCTGTTCACACCATCTTGGAAGTCCTGGGCAGGCCACTTAACTCTCTGGCCCAGTGTCCTGACCTAGAACCCAGGGTAGTAATAGCTCAAGGCTGGGAAGCAGGGTTGTTCAGATGGCGGCTGTCTTCAGGCTGGTGTGTGGGTTCCTTCCAAAGCGGAGATGACACTGAGGCAGCTTGAGGAAGCTGAACAGCAGAACGCCCAGCAGGTCCCCCACGCCACCCTGCAGTGGGACTGGATCCTCCCTCAAAAACTCATTGTGGACACCCCCCAACCAAAACCCAATTTCAGTCCCACCTACTCTAAGAAGCTGCCGACTCCCCCTGTCCCCACCAATCCTTTCCCACCCTCATGGCTGAGTTTCTGTGCCTCACTCCCCCCACACCCCTGTAATGGTTTTGAGAAAGTAGATGGTGGGTGGGTGGGTGTATGTGTGTGTGGATGGAGAGTTAGGTAGATGGGTGGGTGGATGGATGGATGGATGGATGGATGGATGGACGGGTGGGTGGATGGTTGGGTGGACGGGGGCATGGATGGGTGGGTGGGTGGATAATGGATGGATAGATGAATAGACAGCACCAACATCCACCTGACAGCCCAAGCCATCGTTGGCTGAGCACACGCACCAGCTCAGTGTGAAGCTGCCTGCAGGGGATGGGTTCGGCCTGGGCCCCCAGCCCCAGGCAGGCAGACACCCTGTGCCCCGGGATGGGAGGCTGGGGCTCTCGTCACCATGACAACAGCTCCAGAGACGCAGGGCCAAGTGCTACTCTTCTTGTCGTCTGGAGTCACGGTCCTGCTGCTCATCATCATCATGGCCACCTCTCTCTGGCAGTAGTGCTGCCAACAGCAAGTGCTGCAGTGGCTCCTGCGTCTTCTGTCCCGCTGCCCTTCGGCTCATCTGTCTGTCTGTCCAGGGTCTTCTGTGTCAGGCTCGGGCTCGGCCCCAGCCACCCGGCAGGTGACATGGCAGGTGGGGCCTGTCTTCCTGGAGCCCATGGCCGAGGCCACCCCTGAGCTCACCTTCCTACAGGCACTGACTTCTGCCAGGTCCTGCCTGGCCATTACCCTGGGGTGGTCGGTAGCAGCTCGTGTTGGGGGGGTGCAGCAGGCAGGGGCTGGAGCCGAAGGTGGGGAGCCAGGCTGCTGGGGGGTGTTGGGCGGGAAGCGGAGGTGCTGAGCCCCAGGGCGGGTGCTGGGCAGGAACCGGGGCCGACCCGGGACTGACCCAGAGCAGTGGGGCCACTGCCACATGCAGAGCAGGCACCAGGGTTCTCTATGCTGTGCAGCAAAGAGGCCTCAAACTTCGTGGCCCAGACAGCAATCACCATCTCCTACATTGAGTTTCTCTGAGTCAGGTTTCAGAAGGGGTTTGGCCAGCAGTTTTGCTCAGCATCTCTCCGAAGGTGCTGGCAGGTGTGGGCTCAGGGCCGTGTGACCCGGGGGCCCGACAGGGGCAGGAGGATCCGGCTCAAATCTGGCTCCCCCTATGTGAGGCCCGCAGGGAGGCAGGTCCCTGAGAGCCGCCCCTGGTCACCATGCAGCATCACTCCCTCAGGGCCGGCTGCACTGGTGGGAGAGGCCATCCCCCAGGGCGTGGCTCCATGGAGGGAGGACCATGGGCCCCTGGAGGCTGGCTTCCACATCCAGAGCATGGCAAGCGCTACGCAAGGATGACTTTGGCTGCAGGTTGGGGTGCATGGTGTGAGGGCCATGGCGGGAAGGGTTCTGTGTGTCCTCTGGGCACCTTGTGGTCCAGCCCCCCGGGGGCCTGTCCCTGGGACACCGCGGGGGCTGTGGGATGGGTCCGGGGAGGGGCAGGCAGGCCCTGCTGAGTTCCGCAGCCACCCTTGATGTCCCCCAGTCCCTGTCACCCACTGTCCCCCACAGCCTGTGACGGTGTCTGTGGCGGGCAGTACATGAGCAATTGTGGGGGGAGGTGAGGGGGTGCAGGAAGTTCCACGACAGTTCCCTTGTCCGGGGCCCTCAGGATCCTGCATCCAGACTTGCTTAGGCCTGCTCTCTCGTCCAGAGCCACCCTAGCAAAGCTGAGATGCCAGGTCAGGGACAGGGAGCTCCGGCAGTCCGAGGCTTGTCCTTGGCAGGCAGCATCTCTTTGGGTCACGCTGTCCCTAAGGCTGTGCTGGGATGTCACCAGGAGAACCAGGAGCCAGCTCCCGGTCTGTGTGGAGCATTGGGGGTGGGGTGGGGAGGGAGACACGTTGGTGGTCGGCCCGCTGTGGACACACACGGCGTTGGGGTGGGGAGGGAGACGCGTTGGTGGTCGGCCCGCTGTGGACACACACGGCGTCACCTTGACTGGTCCTCCCAGCACCCCGAGGTAGGCAGGTCCCAACCTGCTGAACCCTGCGGCCAGGAGGGCTCAGAGGTCTTGGCTTTCCCTGGGAACATACCAGGTACCAACAGCCCCTGGTACCCCCCTACTCGGCGTCTCCATCGTGCTGCCACAGAACTTTCGCTGTTCGTAGTAAGGGGAACACGTGGAAGTCCCAAGCAGCTGTGGATTCAGTGGGGTCCAGATGGGTTTGCTGCTGAAGTCTCAGACCCGCAGAGAGAACTCCCAGTGCTAGGAGCCTCTCGGGGGCTGGGACTGTGGGCGGGGCCTGCTTTCCAGGCGAGGTCAGCAGCTTGCCCCTAGCAGCAGGCCAGGTGGGGTGAGCCCCCAAGGCCTTTGAGCCCTGGGAAGGGCGGGGCCCCAGGTGGCCTCCATACTAGGCCCTCGGGGCTGCCCTGGTGGGGACAGACCACCCTCCTCCAGGGCACTTGGGGAGCCCATGCTTCCTGCCTCCCCACTCCAGGGGTTCCCCATCTGGGGCTCAAGACCAGTGAGCCTGTGCCCAGTCCCTTCCTGCTAGGGTCCACAGCTGGTGCCCCTCAGCCAACGAGGTGGGGCTCGGAGGGAGGGGGGAGGGCACCACCAGCCCCGCAATCTCATTCTGCAGGGGAGACTGGTCCATTCTCAGGGCTTGCCCTTGGTCACACACGGCCTCCTGTGCTGAGGTCAGAAGTAGGACACAAGAGGCCGGGCAGGCACCCAGGAGCATCTTCATGTCTTGAAGCCACGACTGACATCTGCATGGCGGGGTGGAGGGTGGTGATGGTCTTCAAGGGCCACACAGATGGGCCTAGGAAGAAGGTCAGTTTGGGTGCCCAGCAGACGGATCCCCAGGGATCTGGAGAGCAGGGAGGGGCTGTAAAGGCTGGACCTTCCCCTTGCTGCCCCCCCCCCCCCGCCCCGGGCCTGGGGCTCTAACTCCTGCAGCACGCCTCTCTCCATCAGATTCCCTCCTCTTTCCTGGTCGGGGAGCAGTGAAGACTACACAGCCGCTCGGCGCTCTGGAGCCCTTTCCTGGGCCAGAGGGAGGCAAGGGCGGCTGTGGGCCAGGGGTCCTGGGTGACGCAGGGACACCTCATCTGAGGCTGCCAGCCAGGCCAGAAGAGAGGCCCTGCGCCCCCCGGACGCGGTCTGCCCACAGCCGACCCGGGGGTGGGGGCAGGGTCTCACATGGGGCCCTTGCTCAGCCCCAGGGAAGTGGGGCTGGGGTGGCTGTCCTCTTTCCCTCTCTGAGGACAAAGGCAGCTGAGTATAAACAGCACTTGCCTGAAGGAAAAGACTTGACTCAAAAGCCGGTTGGGGGGGGTGCGGATTATTTCCTCGGAGGAAAGCAGCCTCTGAGGGAGGAGCTCCATTCCCTGTTCTTGGGCTTGGAAGAAGCCTGAGACAGCCCCGCGCACCTGCTCGTTTCGGGGTGAGACTGTGCCGTCCGGCAGCTCGGAGGGGCAAAGCCGCCCCCGATGGCACGCCCACTGTCTGGGCCACCCGCTGGGCACCCTCACCCGCTCCCATGGCTGTGACCACCCCCGTGAGTGCAGCTGCTCCCCATCTACAGAGCTCTGGGGCGGCCTCCATCCTGGTCAGGGTCGGCGCTCGCTCAGCTGGGACAGCGGCTGCCACCCAGCAGGCGCCACCAAGGTCCAGGCCAGGGTCTCTCCAAAGTGTGTGTGGCCACGACCCTGGGGTCCTCACAACCCCCAGGGTCCCTGAACTCAGTGTGCGGCAAGCATGAAGGCTCGTCTGGGACTGCGTTGGGGCTCAGTGTGTGACCAGCGTCAGGGCTCAGCGTGTGACCAGGATCGGAGCTCAGCATGTGAGCAGTGCGGACAATCCGTGGTCAGGACTGGGTGTCCTGAGTCCTGGCAGGCCCAGGTCACCATAGGTGGGACAAGTCAGCTCACCCACCCTGCTTAAACCCGCCCCAGCCTCAGCCCTGCCCTCTGTAGGAGCCCCTCCCCCACCCAGGAAAGGGCCCTGTTCCGGAAAGCACGTGCGGGCCTGGTTATTTGGTGAAGAGGCTTCTCTCGGATGAAGGTCGGAGTCAACTCGGCATGTGGCGTCTGGAAGAGGAAGTTGGGGTAACTCTGGGTCCCAGCATGAGGTGTCTGGTGGTGGACAGAGAGCGCCACCCCTGCAGCCCAGCTGGGACTCCTTCAGGTCCCAGGGGCAGAGGGCCCAGGCTGCAAGTGAGCCCGGTGTCCCTCATTCCCGGGGTGCCGCTGGCACACAGGAGGAACCTGAGAGCAGGCCGGGCAGACCGGCCTCTGGCGCACCGCCGTCCAGCTCTCGGTCGAGGGACCTTGCAGAAGCAGCAGAGACCTTGGGATCTGGGGGCGTCCCTTCCCCACTGTCCTCCTGAGCGCACACGACCACAGTGTCTGGGCCCAGGACCTGTCTCCGTGTCAGACCTGGGTTGCTGTGGACTGTGTGTGGGCCCCTGTGAGCCGTCTGTGGTCACCAGGCCACGCACAGGACACGAAGGAGGTGTGTGAGGGGGAAGGTCAGAGGCCCCCGGAGGGCTAGCAGGTGCCTGTCCTGGGTTCCAGGCTCCCTGCTGGAGCCACAGGCTGGGCTCCAAGACATAGATGATTACAGTATCTAGGCAACAATCAATGAGGTATTTTTCTTGCGCACAAAAAACGTAAGGGGCTAAATGGAGCTTTATAGCAAACCATATTTTTAATGTTTTCTGAAAGCTGTGAAGTATTGAGCTGAAGGCATCGATTTCCATTTGGAAAGTGCGTGTGGGGGGATGTGATTTGTACCCACGCTTCTCTGCAGTGCACACCCATGTGCCTTTCACATGCGTCTCTATGTGTGTGGGCGTGTCTCCATGCGTGTGTCTGCATGTACATGCGTGTGTCTCCGTGTGCAGTCAGGAAAGACCTTTGGTGGCCCGCTCCCCTTCCTGCAGGCTGTAATTGGAATCGGGACCCAAGTGTGTCACCCTGGGAGGGGGTGTCTCCACATCGAGCGCTGGGTCAGAGCCTTGCCTGGGGACCACCTCCCTGCGTCCTCTCCACAGCCCCGTGGAGGAGATGTAGTGTGTCCCCATTTCTCAGATGGGTAAACTGGCCTGCAGAACCATGAAGGGCCATGCTCAAAAGTGGGCAACATGGCGGGGTGAGCCCTCCAGAGCTGGGGCTGTGAGGGGACCCCAGTGCAGAGGATAGGTGGCTGCCCGGGCCACACAGCGGGGAACGCCTCAGCCAGGCTCCCGGCTCAGTGTGACCTGACACAGGATGCCAGGTCTGCCGGCGTAGATCTGCCAGGTCTGTGGCTCCAGATGGGTAAGGGGTGCCCATTGTCGGGGCACCGTCATTCACGGTGGCAACGTTTGGGGGAGGAATTGGATGACCTCTCTGTGCTGAGCTGATCAAAGACCTGACGGTCCTGACCCCTGGGATCTGGTGACTTTGGGCAGCCCTGCCGGCCCTCCCCTAGCCTGCGAGCATGCCTGCTGAGAGTGTAGCCAACCTGCGATGCTGGAGGCTTCCCCGGGGTCTAGGGGCTCCTTAGGAGTTGACCCGTGGAAGTCTGTCCCCTGGGGCCCAGGTCCTGTGTCCAGAGCTCCTGCTAGGCGCCTGGTGGGGTCCAGGGTGGGGGGCTGTTCTCGGTGACGCTGACTGTTGTGCTGTCCCTGTGAGCACTCCCGCAGTTGTGTTCCTGTTACCGTGTACCTGCTCTGGTGGACGGAGATGACACACAGTTGGCCTTTTCACGCCAAGGGTCCCATGTGGCCCTCCAGCCAGCAGAGCTGTGTCTTGTCCTCCCCACTGCTTAGGGTAGGGCACACGCGCCCAGCTCCGAGCTGGCTTGAGGTCAGTAATCTGGCCGTGTGATTCAGCCAATAACTCCAGCCCCTGGATGCTGCCGGCTGCAGGTGTGGTCAGATCCAGCACGGCCCTGAGCAGCTCACACCCTCGGGGAGAGGGAGGCCCTTCAGGTGCTAAACTGCCAGGGCAGAGTGGAAGCCCCTGGATGGCCAGCTCTGCCCAGAGGGCTTCCTGGAGGAGCCGAGTATTGAGAGGTGGGTATAGGCTCCTCTGTGGGACAAGGAGGGCACTGCAGGCTCAGGGCTCGGCCTAGGCAAAGGTGTGAGGGCACGGTGGGTGGCGGACCCGGGCAAGAGCTGGCTGGGGCCGGGTGTGTAGGGTCTTGAGTGGGAGAGGAGGGGCCGGCGAAGGGGCCGAGAGGCTGGAGGCTTCTGGGGCCCTTGTCTGGAGCAGTTCTTTCCTGGTGGGCCCGAGGGAGCCGGAACCAGTGTTCAGAGCCCTCCCTCTGCGTGCGGTCGCCTCGCCCCTTGCTTGCACGGGGCCCATCAAGGGGCCCATGAGGAGGGCGGCCCGCGGAAACGGCTCCCCCAGGAGGAAGGTGGGAAACAGAAAAGCACGGAAGCGCCGGTGGGCAGCACGGAAGGCGGCACGGGTGTGCGTGGCGCGGGCGGCGTTGATGGCCAGGACGGAGTTGGCAGCCGGCGTGGCGAGGGGATCGCGTCTCCCCCGTCCCAGCCGGGATCTACCCCCGCCCCGTGGTGCCTGGGTGGGACTGGGCCGGCCGGCGGGGCGGGGCTGGTGGGCGGGGCGGGGCTGG